>NW_026715282.1:0-20164 GCF_029784015.1 Lycium ferocissimum | reverse complement strand
CTAATCACGGCCTACGGCGTTGGGTCGTGACACATCAGTTCCATCCAGTTCCTCTACTCCTTCACAATTACCCACCACATTGGATCTATCATCAGCAGTTCTATTTTCCTTTTGCTGTGCTAGTTCATTCTGAACAGGAACTTTTACACTTTGTTCAGCATGGACCTCATCAATCCCCATTCTTGTGACTTATTTTTTACCCCATTATCAACACCTTCTACATCCACCACACTATCAGGCATCTCACTTTAATTAACAATATCCTCATTTTTGACATCAATGGTATGTCCCTCTTCCTGCAAACTATCAAACTTGTTATGAGTAACCACATCCTTTGTTTGCAATCCTTATTTCTGATCCTTTTCATCAGAGATTATTTACATGATTGGATTATCAAACTCTGTTATCTTTCAAAACATTCAAATTTCAAGCTCTCCAAGTACTTTACTACTAGCTAGCATTCTAGCATTAAAACCTTCTTCCGGTATTATAATTATTCTTCCATTTCTGCTCAAGTTTAAAAGTTTGAGGAACCTCACTTGTCATCATTTCTTTTCCTTTCCCAGAAATGACTTGTAACTCCTAATCAGTGGCAGGAATTTGATTAGCAACCCTATTTTCACTTACTCTTACTTCTTTTCCTTTCTCAGGATTCTTATTATTGATCACCTCATCTTCAATATATGCTAATTCAGCTTGCAAATTCCAAAGATTCATCTTCACATTGTCCTTGCAGTTTGCATTCACAACAATATTTTGGTAGATAATCTTCACCTTGTCTAGCCTAATCTCTTGAGTTTTCTCATCTTCAATTTCCATATTCACAAAAGAGGGCAGATCTACCAATAAATCTACCAAAACTTTTACTCGAGCACAACTATGTCTTGTTCTATTCTGTAACACCCCGTAAATCTGAGTTAGGTGTGAATGTGTAAAACTAGTATTGAGATGATATTTTAACTATATGAATCCTTTAGGGATGAATTAGGGTGAAAGATATTCGTTATAGAATCAAACCAAGTAGTGAAGTTCGTAAGAGTTCTTAAAATCGCCTAAGTTTTTGTTGACCTGTCTTGTAGGACAATTTCGTGAAAATTCGTTGAGAATTTGGGAAAACTTCCTATAGTAGAAGGTGTAGATATTTGAAATACCTTTCCAAATATATAAAGTGGAGCTTAAACAAACTTGTAAGTAAAAAGTTATGGTCGTTTTTCTAACCTGCATTTTGCGGGATCATCCTGCGGTTCAATACTGCATTTCTCAGGATGAACACCAAAAATCATGCCCCTTTGTCATGTCGTGCGGTAGGGATGCATTTCATGGGTCAAACGTACAATTCACTGGATGTGTCACGCGCCTTGCTTGACTATAAAATCCCCCAGAACGTGAAATTTTCACAAACCTTCATTCTACTCCATCTTTGGCCGACTTTTTGAGAAGAAAAAACCCTAGGGCTTCCCCAAAACATATAAGGTAAGTTCTTAATCAATTCCTATCATTGCTACATCAGTCTAACGTCAATTCACTACTCTTAAACACTAGTTCATCTTTTCAAACCCTAGATTCTTGAAAGCTAAAGATAGAGAAGAAGAAAGGAATGTTGGAGACTTTGAGATTCCTTCAAAAAGATGTGATCCTTAATGTGTCTGATGTTATTGAAAGGGGTTTAGACTAGTGTAGGTTTTCCTATGGGATTAGAATCCATGAATGATTCATAAAGCTTTCAAGAACACATTCTAGACATGAAAACCCTAGTTTTTCTATAAAGGGGTATATGAGTAGAAATAGATTAAAGCTCTATTATTTCTCATCTAAAACCATTGTGGTGTGATTGTTGAATCTTGGGAACTCCATTTTTCTAGATTTTAGCGGGATTTGAGGTATGTCTCTTTTTTAAAAAAAACCTTTTTGACTATAAAGGTGATTTGTATGTCTCTGTCACGATCCATTTTATCCTAGGTCATGCAGGCACCTACCTTTCCCACCTCGGTAGGCGAACCCTTAAATCAACGTTCACAATCAATAAAATAATAGCAAAAGAAGTAAAATGACATAAGTCTCACAATATAATATAATATAGATAAGTGCGGAAGTAAATGAATCCACTCCAGTATCTGGTCTGGTCATACAAGACCATCTAAATCTGAATACTAAGGTCTGACTAATAATACATAAATGTCTCAAGTCATGTCTTGAAAGAAAAGTAAGACATAAGAAATAGAAGAGTCTTCGAGGTCAGCGGATGCCATGCTCACCCACGAAAACTCAAGTAGAAGCTGAGGAGTCGATGAGCCACGAGTCAGAGAAGTAGATCCAGCCTGATACTCTGCATTCATAAAAGAATGCATCAAGTGCAGGTCAGTACAAACAATAGTGCTGGTAGGCATCATAGGCCGACTAAGCATAGTTAACACAATTCAGAACATAACGCAGATAAACAAGTAAACGAATCACGCATGGAATAATATAATCGTAATCGAGTATCCATTAACACCTATATAAGTATCTAAACCCTAATATAATAAGTCTGAGTATATCTGATCCTGAAACAATCACCACAATAGAATCATCACAGTCCAATCATTAACAACACAATCGTCACAATATAGTCATCACGACATCTCACTAAAGTCATAATGCAATGCAATGCAATAATGGTATGAATGTGATGCCATGCCATGCTATGCAAATGAGGTGTACACATGTACTCCGGACGAAAATATTGAGTCTCAGTAGCACAACCCAGTGTGACTCGCGAAATCTGAGTGCTGCCCATCCCGGATCTTTGCCAAACAGACAGACGAGACCCTGGCTAATTGCTCACAGGGGGAGTCTCACCATCGCCACTCTAGGGGACCTGCAGAGCCCATGCACTACAATCGGAATAACATCGAAATCGGTCATGTAACAACGATGCCTGAATATAACCATCGGACGTTGGCCTCCTCACAATTACTTAAAAGAGTTGACAACTATGATTTTCATAAATGAACGATTCCGGAATTGAACCTCGGGCATCGGGCTCCTCACAATCACTCAAGTAAAAGAGTTTATCAAGTATCAGTTTCATATAAACAATGATTCTGGAATGGATCATCGGACATCGGCCTTTTTCACAATTGCTCAAGTAAAAGAGTTTATCAAATATCAGTTTCACTCAATCAACGATACCGGATCATCACCGGATATCAGCCATGCATGGTAATTGTGAGAGAATACGTGCAATGCATATGTCAATCATCAGCAAGCAAGCTCAATATCACAAGTACCTCAACGGGGCACGCCAACCATGTATCACATCACAATACCAACAGTGGGTATGCCAACGTATATCAATAACTCAAGTACCAATAGTGAGTACGCCAATAATGTATCAAAGTACAAATACCAACAACTGGCATGTCAATCCTATCCGAATCAGGACAACAAGAGATATTCGTTATCAACCAACTACACGTGGCATCAAGCCAACAATAAAATAATCAAACACATATAACTGGGTGGCTAGTCCCAACACACATCAGTGCCCAACCTAAAGCAATATCTATCCCAACTTCACACCCGAAGGTTCACATGCTGTCTCCGACATCATAATCTGAATATGTGATTCATTATACTAAGTCTCACCAAAGGTAAACCATAACCTACTTGGCCTGCCGAACCGCAACACCAACAAGTCACTCTTTGGCCTTGCCCTTTCTCTAAAGTTCAGAACCAAAGTAGTCTAAGCATAATCGAATTCTAAATTAGAAATCATGAATAATGATACTAATATTTCTATGATATCAATTAGGTCCATTTAACCCTAGAAATTGGGGAAACAGGCCCACAAGGGCGAAACGAAAAATTCACGGGTAAAAAACCAAATTGAATCCTTGGTAATCATGACCCAATCATTAATTGTTGATTTAGCTCAAGAATTATCCCCAAATCTGATTTCTAGTAAAAACCCCCAAATTGGGAATGAGCCCCAATTCTTCAAACCCAAAATTCAATGTTAAAAGTGGAAGATATATGATTACTAAGCTTAGATTCATCAAGATTTATCATCAACATTATCAATATATCATATAGGACTGTCACACCCCACCCTTGGTAAGGCATGACTAGCACCCGGTACCTTACGAAAACCGAGGGAACCAACTTATAACTTACATCCTTCGTGACTGAAATGGAAACAATAGGATCAAAAGGCTAAATACGAACATAATATCATGCATAAGTACATGTACAATGGACCTATGATGCCGACATTACTACCATCACACTATAACTAAGCTATACACAGGACTGTCTGCAAAGCCTCTATGAACATGACTAAAGTATACAAATCGAGACAGGGCCCCCGACATACCTTGAACAAAAATCATACATATATATATATATATATATATATATATATATATCCGGACTCGGCGGTTCTCCGGAAGAAGTGGAGCTCACCAATCATAACCGGTACCTCGAAGGCAGCTTACTATGGAAGATCCTTGTCTCGTCTATCTACACCTGCGGGCATGAACGCAGCGTCAGCAAGAAGGGACGTCAGTACGAGCAATGTACTGAGTATGTAAGGCATGAATAATAACATGATGTAAGAATGATGATGACACAAGGTAAAGTGAGTAACTATACCTCGTACACTTTCTGAGATCTATGTCATGTGAACTACTCGTCGATAGGAAAAACATTTCATACACATCCATACACAATATACACACATTTGAAATGTCATGGGAGTCTCGAGCATCATTAACTTAGATAGCATTGAAAATAGAATCATTATCTTCGCTATATCTCACCTCGAAGGAACGAATAACATGAGATGTGATCATCAACAATGAATAAGATTGAGAAGAATTATGAAATAACTCAACATTCTCATAATAACATTAAAATCATAAACTTTGGAAATTCCGAGAGTAAAATCATCATTGCTATCATAGCAATCACATAATACATCTTATCCTTGATATCGTTATTATCATTGTGAAAATATACTCATCGTTGTTTTCATAGGAGCTCACAGAATCATAAATTTCTAGCTCTTGAGAATAGGAACATTTTAGAAAACATTTATGAATTCTCAAGAAAGGAGTCATGCCTTTGAAAAGAAAAGGCTAGCCATAACATACCTTTCGGTCCTCTTAGTCGTTCAATGTTTATTCTTCCAAGCTCGCAACTCTACACATAAACCATCCATATTATCATTAGGCTCAACAGCGTACACTTGTCTCAAGCATACAAATGAAATCCTTTTAGAATCTGCCGAAATTCTGGCGGCATCTCCCTGTTTATATGCCTAGCCCGAAATCATAATCCAAAGAACAAATAACAATAACAAAAACACCAACATCAACCAAAATATTATCAATACCAATATATTCCATAAAATATCCCACATGACATTTGTCCAATTTTTCGACCAACAAATCCACTATACAATTATTCAACAACTCCACTTCCGTAAATAAACTTATATCCATATCAATAAGGAGAGATTCTTACCTTATTCTTGCTAGTACCGCGATATCTCCAATATTTGCCTTGAATTCCAACCAAGATTTACCGCAATACGATAGTATAATCACAACTATGCGTTGTCCGAACTTAAATTCGGGGATGATACTTAATTTGCGTTAAAATCTAGTGGACGGAAGTTGGGAGAATTTTCTAGAAAATTTGGGAAATATTTGGAGTATTTTTGGGCAAAAAATGAGGGGTAAAACCCCTTTTGTAAGGTTCTAAAGTCGGTAGACTGTAGCAGTTACTGTAGTGCGCGTTTCCGCTCTGTCAACCTAACTTGTAATGTCCATAATTCTCTACTCTGATGTCGTATCGATGAGTGGTTTATTGCGTTGGAAACTAGACTTGACGAACTTCATTTTAGGCTTTAGTTTTGCTAAAAAAAATCTTCATATACTATTAGATATTCTTCCTCCAAGTCGGACCAAAGTTGCCCTTCATGTTTTTCCAAAGTTCCAACAATTTAATTCTTTTGCTTCACTTGCCCTCCAATCCTTCCATAACTTACTATATGAACGTAAACCGTCATAACCATAGGATTAGCTCACATAATATCATATATCCTTGAAGGGAACTCTAGTGTACTACTCCGTAAATTCGGGTTAGGTGTGAATGTGTATAATGGGTGTAAATGTGATATTTTTACTATATGAATCCTTTCGAGATGAATTTGGGTGAAAGATAGTCGTTATAGAATCAAACCAAGTAGTGAAGTTCATAAGAGTTCTTAAAATTGCCTAAGTTTTGTTGACCTTTCTTGTAGGCCATTTTTGTGAAAATCCGTACCAAATTTGGGAAACCTCCCTCTAATAGAAGTTGTAGATCATTGAAATACCTTTCCAAAGGTATAAAGTGGAGCTTAAACAGACTTGTGGGTAAAACGTTATGGCCGTTTTACTAACCTGCATTTTGTTGGATCATCGTGTGGTTTAATCCTACGAATCTCAGGATGAACACCACAAATCATGCCGCTTTGACATGTCGTGCGGTAGATCTGCGTTTCATTGGTCAAACGTGTGATTCACAGGGTGCATCAAGCGCCTTGCTCGACTATAAAAACCCCCCAAAACGTGAAATTTTCTTAAACCTTCATTCTACTTCATCTCTGGCTGACATTTTTAGAAGAAATAACCCTAGGGCTTCCCCAAAACATATATGGTAAGTTCTTGGTCAGTTCCTATCATTACTACATCAGTCTAACGTCAATTCACTACTCTCAAACACTAGTTCATCTTTTCAGACCCTAGATTCTTGAAAGCTAAAGAAAGAGAAGAAGAAAGGAACGTTGGAGACTTTGAGATTCCTTCAAAAAGGTATGATCCTTGATGTTTCTGATGTTATTGAAAGGGTTTAGACCAGTGTAGGTTTTCCGAGGGGATTATAATCCATGAATGATTCATGAAGCTTTCAAGAACACGTTCTAGACATGAAAACCTTAGTTTTTCTATAAAGGGGTATATGAGTAGAATTAGATTAAAGCTCTAATCTTTCTCATCTAAAATCATCGTAGTGTGATAGTTGAACCTTGGGAACTCCGTTTTTCTAGATTTTAGCGGGATTTGAGGTATGTATCTTTTGAACATACTCTTTTGACTATGAAGGTGATTTGTATGTCTATATTTCAAGAATCGTCTTTTCAAGTATGTCTAGATTTCCCCAAAAATCTTCCTTGAAGTATGTCTACTTTTGAAAACCCTTCTTTGAAGTTTGTTATCTTGCTTGAAACGTGTGGATGATTGTTTATGACTTGAAATCTTCCTTTGGAATATAAACATGATTATAACTCTTGTTTGGTGAAAGTTCTTTTGAAATTAAAGATGATTTCTTTTAGACAAGGTCATGCATGTGTAGGGTCAAGCCCGCATCGAACCTTATACGAACTATACTACTTTGTGAAACTCGCTTTTACCATTATTGGATGATTTAACTTATTTTTCTAAAGGTAGAACCTTAAACTTATTTTGTTGTTGAATAGGTTTCTTGAACTTGAAATTGAATAAGATATTTCAATAAGATTCTAAATCTGTTATGACTTGAAATGCCTCTATTTTGAGATGATGACTTGAGAAGTGAGATTCGGCTCTAAGCCCTGATTGATGATTCGGTAATATGCCATGATTTGTATTTTGTTTGTGTTTGGGCCCGTATGGGCAAGTCGTGCTAGTCCGGAGGATGATTAGCCGTTATGGATCCTAACGTATCGATATGAGTATTCGTCGTGTCGATCCGCAGGACGATTGACCTCCGTTGCTTCCTAGCGCGAGTATCTATTGATGTGCTAGTCCAGAGGACGATTAGCCTCCGTATCTTCCTAGACTAGAGTATCTATGGCTGTGCTAGTCCAGAGGATGATTAGCCTCCATTTCTTCCTAGCCCAGAGTATCTATTGTTGTGCTAGTCCAGAGGACGATTAGCCTCCGCAGTTTCCTAACCCGGAGTATCGATTGAATGATCTGCCTGTGAGTGGCTTGTGTCATACTTTGATTAGCCTGTGAGTGGCTTGTTTCATATCTTTTTTCCTGTGAGTGGCTTGTGGTGATTTGAATTCGTTAGTGAAATACTTGGCCTGGTAAATGGTAAGGAGTTAAGTTAACGTGTCTGTCATTGTTGGATTCTTTGATGACTCTTTAATGTTACTGACTCACTTTATTCCTGGGTTTAAACTTTTATTTTCCTTGATATCATTTTATTGATTTTATTCATTATATCTTGTTTTGTTAACTATTGCCCCTTAGACACTCACTGAGTACCCAATACTCAGGCATACCATTATTGTTTTTGATTGTATGTTAGGTATCATTGAGGAGCAGGTTCGCGATACGCCTATGAATTAAGAGAACTTGCTGCTTTCGAGACTGTTCGGTGAGCCCACATGATTGTTCGTGGGGCACCATTCTATCTTTACTTTTCATATTTTAGTTTTGGACTGCGTCCCAATGATTTGGACATTGCTCATTAGCTTAGAAGCTCCATAGTACACATTCTTGTGGGTAGTTGTTGAGTTTTCTTAACTCTTGGGCGTTCGTCACGTTTTGATTAAGTTTTATGATATTAAAGACTTCCGCTGATTTAATTCATATATCAGGATTTAATTGTATTTATTTATAAACTGTTGGAGGTCAATATTGAACCTGGCGGGTTCAAGTGTTGTTATTGCATCTTTTAGGTTCTTTCGATGTAGTTCATGACGTCGGATGCCGGTCACGTCTAGGGTGGGTTTTGGGGCGTGACAAGCTTGGTATCAGAGCCTAGGTTTAAATACGTCCTAGGATTGTCATCTGTGTTACACCCCGTAGTTTCCTATGTTAAGATTCGAGTTACCGTTCAGGAGGTATGTGAGCTATGGAAGGATTGAAGGGCAAGTGGATTAAGAAAATTAAATTTGTTGGAACTTGGAAGAGAATATGAGGGTTAATTTAGCCCAACTTGTAGAAAGAATATCTTTTAGTAGATGAGGAGTTTTAAGGTGTTTCAATAGCCTAAAACAAAGTTCATCGAGTCTAGTTTCCAACGCAATAAGTCGCACGTCGATATGACATTGGAGTGGAGACTTATAGACGTTGCAAGTTAGGCTAACAGAACAGAAATGCGTGCTACAGGTGTTGAATTCAAGGTGATAATCGATGATATTGCAATTCTAGTGGGTGAAAGGTATGAATATTTTCTTATTAGTATGGATTTAAGCTTATCTATGGAGGAAAAGTTACTAAATGAGCGTATAAGGAATTTATGGGTTGAGAAATTGGATAAAACATCGTGTGGGATGTTTATGGAATATTTTGGTGTTGATAATATTGTTGTTGATGTTGTTATTGTTGTTTTTGTTGTTGTTGTTGGTTGCTGAATTGAGATTTTGGACTAGGCATATAAATAGAGGAGATGCTACCGAAATTTCGGCAGATTCTACAAAGATTTATTTGGAGGCTTAGGATGAGTATATAACAACTGGCCTAACAATAGTATGAATGGTTTTATATGTAGATTACGAGACTATGAATGATCTTACGTAGATTGCAAGACAAGAAGTTGGAAAGTGAAATGTAAGCTTCCAGGTATGTAAGGCAAACCTTTCTTCCTTTGGCATGATCCTTTTGTTATTCATTCAATATGTACCCCATATGATTCCATTCTTCGACAAGTAAGGTCTAAATGCTTCTTATGATGGCTTATTGATATTGTACTCCTATTCTGTTCCGAAGGGAACACCCATAAGGTGTCAAGTTGAGTTGTGTATGTTACATCCGGCATTTTTTGCATATTCGAAAATTTGGAAATAACTTTGAATTGTATGGAATAAGGTCAAATGTTGATTTGGATTAATGAATGCGTGTATTGTTCATGAAAAATAATGGTGTGGAAGTACGGTGGAAGGCCAAGGGCAAAATTGGAATTTTGGAAAGTTGTGTCGGGAATTATAAATGTGATTCATAAGTATTGGGCTAGAAAAAAAAAGAAAAAAATTGAAGCCCAATTGCCAAAGTGGCCGGCCAACATGGAGCCCAAGCCCATGGATTTTAATCCATGTGATTAATAAGTATAAAATGGATGAGACTTCAAGAAATTTCAAGAAACACAAGAAAAATCAAGACAAAAAAAAAAAAAAGAGGCAATTCGGCCTTAGAGAGAAAAAAAGAAAGAAAAGGAAGAAAAATTCTTGGAGTCTTGTTCTTGACTTAAAAATCTTGTTCTCTTTGAATTTCTAACAAGTTTGAGGTGCTCTTCGACGTAGTATAATTGGTTTGGAAAAAGAACCCCGTTTGCGGAAAGTTGAAAATTCAAGAACAAAGGTAAGATTCTTATGTTTTAAGCTATGGAATGAATTTATATGTTATGATGATTAGAATTAGACGAGAATCATGAAAGTGTGACGTGTGTGCGCATGGCGTGTGGGCATGTGAGATGTAGTTGTGGCCGTGAGCCACTTGGTGGGGAAGAGAAATGGATTTGATTCTTTTTTTTGCTTGTTAAGTGTGTTGTTGTGGCCTTTGTGGTATAAAGAAGGGTTAAATGAATTAAGTTAGCATGAAAATTGGTTGGATGTTGTTATGAGAAATTTATGTGATTTTATATAGTTTTTATATAATGATGAAAGTGAGATTTTGGATGTGGAATTGTGATTATGATTTATGAAATTGGAAGATGGAAATATGTTATGAATATTTATGTTGAGAATTGGAAGTTTTGAACGAATTATAGTTTGATGGAAAACTTGTGCATTTCGAGGAATAATGTGAAATGTGTTGAAATGTGTTTGAATGGTCTTGAATTAGTAGAGAAATGTGAAAACGTCGATATTGGATGAGACGTATGCAGTTAGAATGGAAGTTGATGTAGTATGTTGAAAGGAAGACTATTTATGTTAATATGTGTTTTGTAGTGTTTATTGGTGTTGTTGATGTTGTTGTTGGGTTGGTTGTTGTCTTTTAGGCCGAGTTTGATCCTCGGGGATGTTAGATATATATAGGGGAGGTGTTTCTTTAAATTTCGGTAGTCAAGTATGAACTTGTTATTGAAATGCTAACTCTCATGAATAGTAACTGGTAAAGGTGACCATTTGCAGATTCTGGACGAAACGGAACTTGAGGTTAAGAGAGCATAAGACACCCGTAAGGTATGTAAAGCTATTCCTTCCCTCCTTTTGGCATGTCCTAGGTATACTAGGCTTGAATTTAAGCCTCGGGGTTATTCTGTTCGTCGAAATCCAATTCTGAAATGGAGCACTATTCATTCAGTGCAATTGAACTAGTATCCTCCTAACTTGTTGGAAAAATGCTCAAACGTCCGTAACTTGCCGGAATGTAATCGAATTGCCTTGAATCTTCCATAAATGACTCTATTAAGTGATATTTTATAAAACTTTTCAAAACCACTCCGAAGGGAGTGTGACATTTTCTAAAGCTTCCTTAAAACCACTCCGAAGGGGGGGTGTGATATATTATTTTCTAAGGCTTTTCCAAAACCACTCCGAAGGGGGTGTGTACAAAACCATTCCGAAGGGAGTGTGATATTTTATAAGACTTTTCAAAAACCACTCCGAAGGGGGTGCGATATTTTATTATTATTATTACTATTATGCCCGAAGGGGCCATCGTTATTATTATGCCGGGAGCGGCAATGCCCGAAAGGGGCCATCTTTATTATTATGCCGGAAGCGGCAATGCCCGAAGGGGCTATCTTCATTATTATGCCGGAAGCGGCAATGCCCGAAGGGGCCATTATTGATATCGAGCCGGAAGCGGCTGCCCGAAGGGGCTATTATTGTTATTGTTATTGTTATTATTATTTTGCCGGAAGCGGCACGTGTGATGTACTGTATTACTTATTCCGATTTGTTAGTTGGATTGCGATTATTTACTTAAGGCTTGTTTGCGACTCATATCTACTTATGTCTTCTCTTAAGCGAAGGTTGCGGTATTGGGTCGTATGTGATTTCTTCCCTTTTTAAATTGCACGGTGGTTATTGTTTATTTATTTTCGCTTTACATATTCAGTACATATTCCGTACTGACCCCCTTTCTTCGGGGGCTGCGTTTCATGCCCGCAGGTCCGGAGGCGCGATTTGGCGATCCCGCTAGTTAGGGGAACCAGCACTGGGAGTCGACAGCTCCATTTGCTCCCGAGACCGTTCTGCTTTGGTAGAATTCGTGTATATATTTGCAGGGTCATACTCTTTAGAAGTCCGCGAACAGCGTGGAGTTGTGGTTACCATTTGGCCTTGTCGGCCCACTATTTTGTTGTACGGAAAGGCGGTGAGGCCTTTTGGCTCGCCTTGTTTTATGTCGTATGTATGTACATATCATGTTTTGAGGTGCCTTGAGCCACGTGTCGATTTTGGTATTTCATTTACAATTTTCAATTCTCGTTTTAAAAAAAAAAAAAATTTGAGTCGACGTTTAAGGGTTCGCTCGACTCTGATGAGAGTCGGGTGCCCGTCACGCCCTGACGAAGGTTGGGGTGTGACAGTGTATATGGTTCTACTAACTATTTCGAGGAAATGAGTTTTATACTAAAGGAAACATAAAGTTTGATTTTCAAAACCACTCCGAAGGGGGTGAGAGATTTTACTGCTTCATTTCATTTATGATTGATGTTTACATTCCATAGTATCATCCCTTTGTATTGATATGATCATTTATTCTTTGGGTAAGGCAATAATATGAATTGAGTAGAATATAGGTAGAAAGAATTTCATAATACTTCTACCCTCAAACCTGGAAGTATGTCCTCCTGAGTCTAGTAAGATACAAATTTAATAACTTTTATGAAAGACTAAGGCAAATAACTGGATTGTGGTGAATGGATCAGTGACTTATGATACGATTGAAATTGATACTTATGGATTGAGTTTGTGATGACATGATTGTGATATTAAGCGGAGCGAAGCGCCGAAGAACCATCATTATGAAGCCGGAAGCGGGCCATCCATCATTATTATGCCTAAGCGGCCGTCCGGAAAGGACTATTGTGATACTAGCCGGAAGCGGCTGTCCGAAGGACCATTACGTTAACATGTCGGAAGCGACATGTGTGTTAGATTGCATTATTTACTTAAAGATTCTAATGAGACTTCGTGTGCACATTTATGTTTCTTCCAGCGAAGGCTACAGGTGTTGAGTTAGATTGTGATTTCTTCTCTCCTAAGTCAAGTTATGATTATGACTTGTTACCACCTTACATACTCAGTACATTGTCCGTAATGACGTCCTTTTGCACTGGGGACGTTTGCGTTCATGCCCGCACCCTAGATTGGTTAGCGAGGTTAAGTGTATAGCTAGGATGCTTGGACGTCGAGTGGGATTGGCGGGTTCCACCTCATTCGGAGCCGTGTCTTGAGTCATGTATAGATATGTATGATTATAGGTATGTCGGGGGCCCCGTGCGACTCATAATGTTCAGTTTATTTCTTAGAGACTTCTGCAGACAGTGTCCTGTGGTATGTTTGTCGAGATGTCGACAAAGTGATGTCAGTTGAGTCATTGAAAACTTTAAAACTTTAAAAGAGTATGTATTTTAGGTGATATCCATTTGGAAGAGTTTTATGTTCTTAAAAGTTTTTGAAATGACAGGTTTTGATAGAGCGCATGTCTGAGGGTTCGTTGGACTCTGATGAGAGTCGGGTGCCCGTCATGCCCTATCAGGATTGGGGTGTGACAAATTGGTATCAGAGCAGTTCGTCATAGGGGTTGTCTACAAAGTCGTGTCCAGTAGACTCTTGTTTATGGTGTGAAGCGTGCCACATTTATAAACAGGAGGCTACAGGACATCTAGGATGGTTACCTTTATTTCTTATCTTAAATCGTCTTTGTAGAGCATGTCATGTGTTACGAAATCCCGGTCCTAACCCCGGATGTCTTGATTATTGATAAGTGATTGCTTGCTTGGTTTTAAGGTTACTAGTAAGGATTGATGCTCGTATCAGAAAGGTATGTTTTCCGTCTATTGGTGTTGATGTATGAGAAGAATTTGGTATAGCTGAACTATGGATCGTTTGTATTTCTGCAATTGCCCTGTGAGGCGTTGGGACTTGCTTTTTGAGTTGTGTACAGGTTTGGGATAGTAAGAATTACAAGGGAAGCTCTGTTAAAAATCTCTCAAAGCTAAATCATGTGAGTATGTGTACATTGCAGAAGTAAGGGAAATGGGAAACATAGCGACAGGATGGTAAGTGAAATATCTTGAATTAATACTTGTGAACTGCTCTAGAAGGAATTCTTAGATTTCTCAGTTGAGATTAAGGGGATTCAGATGGGTTATATTAAAGGCTTTATAGGAATGAGACTTATTGGGATTATAAAGAAAATTGATAAACAAGTAAGATATCCTGAATGATCTGCAAGGAAGGTGATCAATAGTACAATTTGAGGTTTTATAGAAACAAGTGAGTAAAGTATTGCGAGTCATATGAAGACACTAAGCTAGTAAATTATCGAAAGGATTATGGAGACGGCTATATGTTCAAGTCAAGTTAAAGAGTATTGTTGCACATAGATACGGACTGATTTTGAGACTTATGGTCGAAGCTATTGAGATAATTGTATATGAGTGGGATTAAGGGGACTAGTAGGGTTTTGATAATGAGGTGATACAATATGAGGTAAAGGACTAAGTGAAGAGTTGAGGCCAAAGGTGGGATAACAAACGAAGGATATATGCCACGATATTACGGATGAATTGAGGGAAAGTACAAGGCAACGGAAGTTAGATTGTTAGGGTAAAAAGCTATCAAGATTAGGCTATTTCGATACTAATGGAAGGATAAATGTGTAGGGACATAAGGTGAGCTACGAAAGTATTGTTGAGTTAAACTAAATAGAATAAATCGAAGTCAGATCCGAAAAAGATCAAGGACAGAACTGGACTGCAAAGGATGACTAGGGGTGGAAAAAAGCAAGGAAGTAGAGATAATCACATGGGATGGTATTTATGGAAAAAGGAAATACAATAAGAAAAAATTGAGGAAATGGTTGCCCAAGAAACTGGAACAATTGGTGACAAATAAAAGGAAGCTAACAAATGAAAAATGCAAATGAGTTCAGGAAAGGACATGAGATTTAGAGTTCTGAAAGGTACCATAGGACGATACTTTTAAGGAAAGAATAAATGAAAAATAAGCAGGCATGTGGAGGCAAAAGGGAAGGATATTAAGGATCATAACGAAACGACTACGATTACGGATTCGAATGGAATACTCTGGATACAGTGATACCATAAGATAAAACCTTAAAGGGGGGAAGCAAGTAAGCTTGAGTACGAGCATAAGGATGGATTATAGATATAGTTTGAAGTAAGTTTCATATTTATTTAACATTCGAGGACGAATGTTTTAAAGGGGGAAGGATGTTACACATCGTAGTTTCGTATATTGAGATTCGAGTTACCGTTTAGGAGGTATGTGAGCTTATATGTGTTAACTTATGGTTATAAGGGTTTAAGTGCATATAGTGAGCTATGGAAGGATTGAAGGGCAAGTGGATTAAGGAAATTAAATTTGTTGGAACTTGGAAGAGAATATGAGAGGTAATTTAGCCCAACTTGGAGAAAGAATATCTTTTAGTAGATGAGGAGTTTTAAGGTGTTTCAAAAGCCTAAAATGAAGTTCATCGAGTCTAGTTTCCAAAGCAATAAGATGCATGTCGTATGACATTGGAGTGGAGAATTATGGACGTTACAAGTTTGGCTGACAGAACAGAAACGCGTGCTCTTTGTCTTTGCTACGGTAATAGACATGCTACGATGGCACTACGGATAACCCCCCCCCCAGATTTGGCATCTTATAAGAGGGGTTTTACCCCTCATTTTTCAGCCCAAAACTTCTCAAAATTTCCCAAATTCTCTAGAATAATCCTCCAACTTTCGTTCATAGAATTTTAGCGCAAATTAAGTGAAATCCCCGAATTTAAGTTTGGACAACACATTGCTGCGATTATAATATCGAATTGCGGCAAAACTTGGCTTGGATTCAAGGTGATAATTGAAGATATTGCAATTCTAATGGGTGAAAGGTATGAATCTTTTCTTATTAGTATTGATTTAAGCTTATCTATGGAGTAAAAATTACTAAATGAGCGTATAAGGAATTTATGGGTCGAGAAATTGGATAAAACATCGTGTGGGATGTTTATGGAATATTTTGGTGTTGATAATATTGTTGTTGATGTTGGTATTGTTGTTGTTGTTGTTGTTGGTCGCTGAATTGAGATTTTGGGCTAGGCATATAAACAGAAGAAATGCTGCCGAAATTTCGGCAGATTCTAGAAAGATTTATTTGGAGGCTTAGGATGAGTATATAACAACTGGCCTAACAATAGTATGAATGGTTTTATATGTAGATTACAAGACTATGAATGATCTTACATAGATTGCAAGACAAGAAGAAAGTTAGAAAGTGAAATGTAAGCTTCCAGGTATGTAAGGCAAACCTTTCTTCCTTTGGGATGATCCTTTTGTTATTCATTCTATATGTACCCCATATGATTCCATTCCTAGACAAGTAAGGTCTAAATGCTTCTTGTGATGGCTTATTGATATTGTACTCCTATTCTTGTCACGACCCGACTAGGGCCATGACAGGTACCCGGGGCTAACCACCGAGCACCACCCATTCTATTACTCATCCTGCATTTATTCATATTTCTTATGCTCATAATCATAGAAAGCTATTTTCATTTGAAACATATTCACTTTACATACATAAGCCCTTCGGCTATCAAAATAATACATATACACATACGATGGGAAACTGTAAGACCATACTACCCACACATACGTATCTACGAGCCTCTACTAGAGTACTAGACATATGGACGGGACGGACCCCGTCATGCCCAAAACATATATATACCAAAAGAATAAATCAATGGCACCTCCCGGAACAATGGAGTGCTCTCGGTCGAAAGAACGACTCTACGAGTACGGGTCGCCTCCCGTCTACTTGGGTATGAACACAGCGTCCAAAGAAAATGGATGTCAGTACGAACATTTTACTGAGTATGTAAGGCATCAACAATAATAATACATGATAAGAGTATAAGGGATAGCATAAGATAAAAGAACTGTTCATTTCTCATAATACCTTTTTAAACATTCTCCATACGTACTTACCCCTTTATACCTCTAAAGATACACTTGTTACATCCACATGCTTACATATGCAATAATTTACAATGCAGTACAGCCACGTACCCGGCCATATAGGCTCGGTATCATCCGTACTCGGCCCTCCCGGGACTCGATAATATCCGTACTCGGCCCTCCCGGGACTCGATGCTATCCGTACTCGGCCCTTCCGGGACTCGATGCTATCTGTAGTCGACCCTTCCGGGACTCGATGCTATCCGTACTCGGCCCTTCCGGGACTCGATGCTATCATACATACATACATAAACTTAAAAATACGTAAGTGGAATCAATATCATCCTTAGCGTTACCATACATCTATCATTAAAGCATACATTATAACATTAACGACAACCATGGCGAAGTCGGGGTGACATGAGGTCGTGGACCCCCGATTACATTATGGAGTACGTAATAATCATGTCTCACCTTGAAGGGACTAACGTTTTAAGGTGAGTGTACACAAGAAAAAGCATCAATGGAACCATACTTAGAATCATTAACTTCATGGGCATCATATCTCACTTTAGGATTCTTTAGACTTAACTCATCATCACCAATTATCATACTTGTGTCTTACCTCTTTTCTTTATCTCATACATATGTAGCTCCTTATAGACTCATCATCATCACTATCGCGCTCATAATGTATCTCTTATCTTTATCTCATATGAATATTCATGAACATAGACTCTTGGTTATTCGGAATGAAGGAGATTCATGGAGGAGGACGGAAAATCGTGCCATAAAATTCATGCCTAAAAAGGAAGGGACTAACATCATAAGGTGGGTCTAGCAACAATGAATAATATCAAGGAATCGTATGAAGGTCATTAGCTTTGTAGAAACATCATATCATGAGCTTTAGGTCTCTAAACTTGTGCTCATCATCATATTCATAACATAACTCTTAACTTTATCTCATAAGAGATCTTTATGACGTAGACTCATCATTTTCGATACATACATATATGTAGAGAAGTCATAGAAAGATAGGAAGATTCATACCATAGATTCATGCCTTAGAAACAAAGGACTAGCCTTACATACCTCTTTTGTTTAACAATTCTATCGCTTGATTGCTCTTCTTCAACGCTCACGTTTCTACCTTCAAGAGAATTCGCATCAACATTAGCTAATCGATTATAAGAACGTGCTTACTAAAGCTAGAGAAAATTGTGCAGCATTTCCTTTACTTATACAACTTTCTCCATATTCCATATCAAATCTCAAACATCCATAACAACAATCACAATATTATAGGCAACAATCATCATTCATCTACATTATCCACATTTCACAATTTCACTTCAATTCCTCCATAATCATGGTCGTAGTCCACTATTACGTTATCTCACATAAAATGCCTATCACATGTTCTAAATATCATTCATAACATACATACAATCACGACATATCAATAATCATGACTCAATCCAAGCTACTACTCAAAAGTGACACTATTCCCACATTCATGACCCATTTTCTATACTCTTCTACAATCCAAGTGTTTTAAATTCTCAATACCTTAAACAAAATGAAAATACTATAAAACTTACCTTAGATAGGGTAGGAATAACCTTGAATGGAAATACTTCTCTTGCACCAAAACCCTCGTTCACTTCTATCGGAATTTCTTGGCTTGGATGAACGTCAATGTTTTTCATACACTTGATTCTTGTTGGTTTGATGAAGTTTGTTACACACCATAAGAGTTCGTGCTACTTGACTCAAGACAAGAATGAATGAGTTAAGAAAGTTCAAGGAAAGTTAATCGAGTTAGTAAGAATATCGTTATATATATGGTTGCCTTAAGTATCCCAAGGTGACATGGTAACCTAAAGGATTTGAAATAGTGTTATGAGTACGTATACGAGGTAATATGAGTGCCCTTTTAAAGTATTTGAGATTATTAGTAATGATATAGGAGATGGACAAAAGATATGAATATACTTTTGTGATTGGAGTTTCGTCGAAGCTTTGTGAGTTCTCTAGTTATGTTTAAGGATATTGTGATTCTCCGGACCCTTCGAGATGCATGTATGGATTTTTATGGATGTATATGAGTATGTATATGTATGTATAAGAGGTTACATGAGGGTTTGAAGAGGATTAGAAGTTAAATGAAATGAATCGGAACAACCTCAGTAAAATCTCGGACCCGATTTTAGCCCATATTGTTGGAGGCATATCTCCTAGTATATGAGGAGTTTTGTTATAGCCCACATTTTGTGCGATCGAAAATTTCGAAGTAGTCGTGGTATGTTGAAGGCAAGACTATTTTCCAACATTATTTTTAATGTACAAGTGGTTATGAATGTTGTTTATGGACATTGCTAGTATGGAAATATTGAGAAAGGTTAAGGGCAAAAAGAAAAATTCGCAAAATGGTTCATGGTAATATTGTGGAAGCCTATTACATCCCGCATTCCGTACGTCGGGACATTCCGAGCCAAGTGCGGGAAGTTAGGGACAAGACTATGTTCTGAAATAATTTTAATGTACGAGTTGCTAGGAATATTGGTTATGAACATTGGTGTTATGGAAATATTGAGAAAGGCTAAGGGCAAGGAGAGAAATTCGCAAAATGGGCCGTGAAAATAATGTGGAAGGTTAGGGGCAAAATGGTCATTTCACAAGAATTCAAGAAAATTCCAAAGAGGGGCCATATTGGCCATGTGAAGACAAAGAATGAAAAATGATGACCAAAAATAAGTCATCTTGCCATGGAAAAATAAGAAAATTCTAGAAAAGAAAAAGAAAAGAAAAGAAAAAGAAAAATCTAGAGAGGGCATGTGCCCCTCGCATGCATGCAATTATATATATATATGTGGGTTGGTCATCATTTTAGCTTGGAAAAAAAAGACTTGAAAGAAAGAAAGACTAGGAGAAAGCTTCCATGGCCATTCGGCCCTTGAGAAAAAAATAGAAACCGGAAAAAAAAAAAAAAAAAAAAAAAAGAAAGAGAAGAGAGGAGTTCAACTTGTTTCTCCTAGCCAAACAATTCCTTGAAGGGTTCTTGACA
>NW_026715281.1:0-20381 GCF_029784015.1 Lycium ferocissimum | reverse complement strand
GGCCAAATTTTCCATTTTTTTTCTTAAAGCCTAATTGATGATGGATCGCTCTTGGAAATTCACGAGACTAATTTACAAGGTTCCAATTTTGCCCTTAAGCTTCCTTATTATTTCCGCGTCAATATTTCCTTAGACATCACATGCACATTAAGTAAGATCCAATCCAAACCTTATTTCTTACCATTCCGAATTATTTCCAATTTTTTTTCCGAATACGCACGAAAATGCGAGATATAACAAGACTACTTTTACCTATTCATGGTCACTTATAGATATTACCACTTTCCGTCCTAGACTCCCGAGTCTGTAATAACAATAAACACACCTTAATTATCGTTGTTTATAAATACTAGGTTGCTAACTCTCAGCTTTCCATCTACCGCTATTACGCAACAATTATATCTCAGACACGCACATATAAGAATATAAATTCTAGTGAGGATTCATATACCTGTAGCCGCATCTAGTGGTGTCTCCTGATCCTGCCTCCTCGTCAAAGCAAATATGCGGTTCGAAGGGCCGCTGGAACTCGGGACTCCGCCGCGGCCTCTACCACGGCCCGCTGGTGCCGCGTGTATCGCCCGCGTAGGCACATAGCCCGAAGAGGACGAACCGCGACCGACCCAAAGAGGGTCGAACTACATCGCCGGAACCACCCCTATACGGGCACTCCCTCATGACATGGCCCTGACGGCCGCAAGAAAAACAAGCACCAGTGCCACGACGACACTCCCCAAAATGAGGTCTACCACAACGAGAACACTGGGGTAATGGGGCTCGTGTCCGACCGGACCCTCTATCCATCCGCGCCCGAAGCTCTAGAGCTCGACCAACTCCCCGAACACCCGCACGATCAAATTTCCCCCGCCGGGAACCGTGGGGGTGCACTCTGGGCTGGCTGGGATGAATACCCCGTGCGCCGCCGAGGGCCGCCCGCCCGAAACTCTGCACGTCGCCTAGCCGATCTAGCCCTCTTGGGTCAGCTCCCCCGTCGTAGTCTCTATCGGCCGACGCCCCTATGTCGCTCCTCCATACCCTGGGCATATGCCTATACTCATGCAATGTTCATGCCAGGCTGAGCATCCATCGACATACAGCTGTCAATCAAATTATCATCCAGCCCCATAACATACTGATGTACTCTGTCGGCCATATCTGCTACAATATGAGGAGCGTATTCGGCCAAGGAATCGAACTCCAAACCGTACTCCCGGGACGCTCCTACCACCCCCGCCCTCGTATGTATAAACCCGTGAACCCCGGCGCGTGCGGTCTCTCGGAGGTAGAAAATGGGCAAGGAAAGCCTCCACAAACTCATCCCATATAGCCGGGGAGCCCTCACCTCTCGGGACGACTCCCGGACTCGCCGGCCGGGCGCTGTCGTGCGGCCGATACGACGCCGCTCTGCGACTCGGTCTCGGAGGCCCGACAAGCCGCTGCCGGCACGCGCATCCGTCGACAAATTCCTGAGGGTCCTCCTCGGGCTTTGACCCGAAGAACTTCGGCGGATTACAGGTCAAGAAGTAACGAGCCCTCTCACCGTCCACGTCTGTCCGCCCGTCATCCCCCTCGCTCCGTGCCTGCGAAACCGCCACCGGTCGGCGTCAATAGTTGGGACCGCGTCTCTCTCTAGCCCCCGTCCCTCGCGCCGGGCCGAGAGCCGGGAGGCTCGGGCACTCGAACCTCGGGGGCGGGCGGTGGAGCCGCTCTCCCCGCGTCTGCCGGCCGGCCGCTCTATGCCCCTCTCGATGGTGATGGGGTGGCGAGAACGGCCGACCGGGCACAATCTCCGCCGGCCGAGCACGGGCCCCGGTAATTCTCGGGCCCGACCGGTCTCTCCGGCACAGCACTTGCCCTTCTCCGGGCACCGTCTCCTTTCTCGGAGGCATCGCCGAAAACATAGCAGCTCGTTGAGGAGTCATTCTCGATAATACCGCTCTATCGCACGATCTAAGATCGAAGGAAAAGTAACATCCTAAATGTCTCGTAGCCTCCTCGTTTATAGATGTGGTGCACAACACACCGATAAAACGTGACTCTACTAGACACGGCCTCGTAGACACTCCGAGGACTAACCGCTCGATACCACTTTGTCATGACCCACCCCGCGTAGGCCGTGACTAGTGCCCGATTGGGCACTCGTACCCATCTATCATTAATACCCAAGTCACGGCAAGCAAAACAAAAAATGTATACATACGTAAAGGTACGACACCGCGTATACATATACATACATATATCATATATACGTACCGAGAATATACGTAACGCGAACATAATCGAACAACAAGGCGCTACCCACAACCCACGTTTATGTCTACGGGCCTCTAACAAAGTAATAACAACCATATGACGGGACAGGCCCTCCGTACCCCGAACAAATATACACAAATGTAACAAAAGGTCGTACCAAAATCGGGCTCCGACAAGGGAGCTCTTCAAGATAGTCGAACGGGGATCCTAAGTCGGCTCACTCAAACGTGTATGTACGCACACGCGCGGCATGAAACGCAACCCCGAAGAATATGGGGTCGCATTTTAATATGTACTGAGTATGTAAAGCACAGATTACAAAAAATAGAGCCATAACCGAACTGAACTATATCGAATTAAGTATAGAAATCAGGAAATCAAAAATAGGATCATCAAGTGCCATCCTGGCCGCCATCCCCATATCATCACATCAGCGTATCATCATATATGTATATGTGTGTATATATATATATATATATATATATATATATATATATATATATATATATATATATATATATATATATATATATATATATATATATAGATAGATATAGCGTACCCGGCCCTCTAGTGAGGGACTCGGTGAATAATGCAATGAAACTTGCACGAGCAGAGTAGTGAGAATACCATATGCAATATGAAACATACAACATTTCACATAGACTCAAAGACGTAACACAGATGACAGATCTCATAGCGGACCTTTAATAATAATCAGAGCATAAGTCTTTCGGATGTCGAAATATTTCATATCAGAATAATCTTTCTAGAGTAATTGCAAATCCCAAAGTAGATCATAAAACTCAAATAAATAAATATACCGATTATTCTCAGAGAAATTAGAAAGGTAGCTAAAAACTTGCCTTAATTTTTATTTCCAAAGTAGTTCAAGCGGAATAATAGGGAAAAATCCGGACAAAGTGGGCCCACCTCGGTTAAATGAGGTGGCGTATGTAAATTACACATGTCAAACTTCATAATGTCATTTATGAGTATTTTAAAGTAATCGGATTTCATTTGCACAAGTTTTAGAGGTTAAAACAATTTTTCTAACTATTCACACAATAAACCATTCAATTCTACCGAATGAAAAAGGGCGTTTCTAGACGTAGATTCCGAAGGGTAGAGTTGTCCCCAAGGTCCAAATTTGAGCCTAGCACACCTAAGATATGCCAAGAGAAGAAACGGGAGAGCTTTACATACCTTATTCGTCTTCTCGCTTGTCCAAACTCAAGTCCCGATTTCCTCAAAATCTATAAATGGTCACGTTTACCAAATGTTAACTACAAGGCTTTTGGCATTCAATCTTGAATTAGTACTTGTCTACCGAAATTTCGGCGGCAAAGACCTCCCCTATAAATACGACACCCCGAGAATTCAACTCGGCCAAATTCATCAACAACCAAACCAACAACCAAACTACAATATCAATAATCAATTTACAATGCATTCAACATTACTAGTTCTCTTTACACGACTTTAACAACATACATAATATTCCAACAATATTCATAATATACTCATTCCGACCACTTACGTTCAAACTAATATCAACGTTTATACGTCCGATCACCAATCCAAACCCTTTTAAACCACACACAAGAACACTTTAGGCATTTCATACAATATTTCAAACAAACCAAATATTGTTCCAACTTACCCGAAATTATCTCCAAACCCGAGAAGAACACCAAACATATTCTTTCCTTCCAAATTCATGAATTACACTAATAATCCACACCTTAACAAAGCAATTCTCATAAATACAAAAATCACATAAAATGTACATAAACTTCCAAACCATCCCATAACTAACATAACATTGTTTTGAGTCATCAAACTTGCATTTCTCATCATAGAATCCACAACGACGATAACTAAAACGCTAACGACAATTTGTTCATTCCCAATTACACAAAGAGGGCCATTCGGCCAACACCCAACACATACACAAAAATGATTTTCAATCTTTTCTTCACCCCACAACAATCAAAACATGCTAATTAACATTAATTCATCACTTCCAATACAACATGCACATGCACGGCCAAACACTCCTACACGGCCTCAACTTCAATTTCATTTTTACCATGAATTTCTTCCATTTTAGCATACAACAACACATATAAACCATCTATAACACAAGAAAACAAGATTAAACTCACCTTTCTTCTTCAACTCCACAACTTGCCTAAAGTGGCGGATAGAGAAAACGAGTAATCCAACGCTCCAAACAACACCTCCACGTTGATGAGCACCCTTGAATTAGTAGGTTTGCATGAAGAAATTATTTTTTCTTGATCAATTCTTGATCTCTCTCTCTTCCTCTCTCTTGGCCGAATATGGCCTTTGTTTTTCTCTCAAGTTTTTCTTGAACATTCTAGATGGAGAAGATGAGGAAATAAGATGAATTGGTCATCTTTTATTGCAAACATTAGCCAACCATGTGTCCATGGCCCACATGAGGTGGCCGGCCACATGGCCCTTGTTTGTTTGTTTTTTTTTTTTTTCTCTTTTTTTTTCCTTTGTTGTAGAATTGTCAACCTTCCAAAATTAGCACACTTACTAAAAATGGAAATTGCCTCCAAATGCTTCTTTAACACTTTCATGACATTAAAATCATGCACAATTTGAACCTTTAAACATACAAAAGTCTCTAGGTCATATCCCGGAGTAGCCTTGTTCTCCACTTATCGTAATTTACGCAAGTTGTCCCGTTGTTCAAAATACGGGATGTAACAAATAGACTAACGAGGGGCATGATGTATACGAGGTTTTGATTAGTAAGAAATAGTATTTGATGGTCCTAATTAATATTTCCAAAGACATTCGAGTTATGGAATGAAAGTTGTTAAGGAAAGCGAGTTATAAGTTGTGTGTCGGGCAAAGTTACGTGTATCGAGTTAATGATGTTTTAATAATGTTTTGGAAAAGAGTTATAATGTCCCTTAGATTGCTAATGAAGTGATAAACAAGTGTTAAGAAGGTTCCATAAGGATTGGAGATCAAACGAGACGACGGGAACAACTTCGGTGAAACTGTGAGTTTCACGGCCAAGGTTCCACGGACCATATAATGTTCCACGGACCGAGGAAGGATCCGTGGAACTGCCAGCAGAGATGGTGGTTGGCTGGTCGTGAACCACGACCAGAACCACGGCCAACACCATGATCCACGGACCGTGAAACGGATCCGTCGAACTCCCGACGACCGAAATGTTCCAACTCTTTAAATGTGATTCCCACTTCATTTATCTCATTTTCCACACTTTTCTTCAACTTCTCAAGACCTATAGAACCTTCCATATATTTCATCCACAAGAAAACCAAGGGAATCAAAGATCAACAACAAGAATTGAAGTGAATCAAGTGTATGAAACCTCATTAAAGTCATCCAAACCAAGAAATCCCAAAAAAAAGGTGAAATAGGGTTTTTGGTGCAAGAGGTGTATTACCATTCAAGGCTTATTCCTCCATCATCTAAGGTGATTTTCATGATATTTCTATGTTGTTTGAAGTATTAATAAGTTGGAAACACATGGATTGTGTAAAGAGTATAGAAAATGGGTCATAAATGGGTGAATAGTATCATTGTTGAGTAATAGTTGGAATGAATCATGAAAATGGATATGTTGAGATTATAAATACGTTATAAATGACATTTAGAACATGGAATGAGTATTGTATGAGAAAGATTGCGATAGTGAACTATGGTCGTGATTATGGTGAAATTGTGAATGTGAATTATGTAAACGAATGATGATTGTCGTTATGAACGTTTGGGAGCTGATATGGAATATGGCGGAAGTAGTATAAACAAAGGAAATGTTGCCCAATTTTCTCTAGCTTTAGTACGTACGTTCTTATGATTGTTTAGCTAATGTCGATACGAATTCCCTTGAAGGCATAAACGAGTGCATCAAAGGAGAATGGGCAAGCAATAGAATAGTTAAACGCAAAGGTATGTGAGGCTAATCCCTTCTTTCTAAGGCATGAGTCTTATGGCATGAATTTCCTCCTTCCTTATGAATCTCCTATCTTTAAGAAAATTAAGAGTCCTTGTTCATGAATAGCTATATGAGATAAGAGGTACGATATGAGTACGATAATGATGATGATAAGCTAAAGTCTAAAGACTCTAGAGCCATGCTATGATGTTCCTATAACGCTAATGATGCTATTTATAATCTACTGATGTTTATCATTATATACACTCACCTTATGCTTGTTCCTTCAAGGTGAGGCAGAATGCTTACGAGTGCTCTCTAATGAAATCGGGGTTCACGACCTTACGTCACCCCGAAAGAGTATGATTGTCTATGAGTCTCTATACATGCATTATGATGAGTTATGATAAGTATATTATCATGAGCATACCATGATAAGCATATGTTGATATTACACCGCGCCTATATGGTCAGGCAGTCAGCGCCAAGGCGGGTAGCTATACATCATGGCCAGAAGGCATGGGCAGAAACCACTAGTGGCGCGGCATGAGATGGTACCCCGGACGCGGGAGGACTGGACGCGGGCTAATGTTATTGATTATCACACCGTACCTATATGGTCGGGCAACTTATACATTTATGCATACATGACATGATGATGATTATGAGAGTAAGCCGGCAAGCATTATTTCTTTTATGATACGATACAGTCAGTTACAGATTGCTCCTCATTTGATGCTCCCCTATTTCATTGATGTCTTATTATTGTTTATGCCTTACATACTCAGTACAATATTCGTACTGACGTCCGTTTTCTTTGGACGCTGTGTTCATGCCCACGTGTTGTGATCCGGACTCATAGGAGCCACTAGGGATTGAGAGCACTCCACTTTTCCGGAGGTGCCATTGATTATTCTTTTGGTATATATGTGTATATATTTTCGGGCACGACGGGGTCCTGTCCCGTCCATATGTCTAGCACTCTAGTAGAGGCTCGTAGATACGCAGTGTGGGTAGTATGGTCCCATAGTCTTCATGTATATGCATGTATATATATTATTTTGATAGCCGAGGGGCTTATACGTCCGATCACCAATCCAAACCCTTTTAAACCACACACAAGAACACTTTAGGCATTTCATACAATATTTCAAACAAACCAAATATTGTTCCAACTTACCCGAAATTATCTCCAAACCCGAGAAGAACACCAAACATATTCTTTCCTTCCAAATTCATGAATTACACTAATAATCCACACCTTAACAAAGCAATTCTCATAAATACAAAAATCACATAAAATGTACATAAACTTCCAAACCATCCCATAACTAACATAACATTGTTTTGAGTCATCAAACTTGCATTTCTCATCATAGAATCCACAACGACGATAACTAAAACGCTAACGACAATTTGTTCATTCCCAATTACACAAAGGGGGCCATTCGGCCAACACCCAACACATACACAAAAATGATTTTCAATCTTTTCTTCACCCCACAACAATCAAAACATGCTAATTAACATTAATTCATCACTTCCAATACAACATGCACATGCAC
Source organism: Lycium ferocissimum (assembly GCF_029784015.1). NCBI lineage: Eukaryota > Viridiplantae > Streptophyta > Magnoliopsida > Solanales > Solanaceae > Lycium > Lycium ferocissimum. Next base: position 12,614 of record NW_026715281.1, on the reverse strand, counting down.
GGCCAAACACTCCTACACGGCCTCAACTTCAATTTCATTTTTACCATGAATTTCTTCCATTTTAGCATACAACAACACATATAAACCATCTATAACACAAGAAAACAAGATTAAACTCACGCTTCTTCTTCAACTCCACAACTTGCCTAAAGTGGCGGATAGAGAAAACGAGTAATCCAACGCTCCAAACAACACCTCCACGTTGATGAGCACCCTTGAATTAGTAGGTTTGCATGAAGAAATTATTTTTCTTGATCAATTCTTGATCTCTCTCTCTCTCTCTCTCTTGGCCGAATATGGCCTTTGTTTTTCTCTCTCAAGTTTTTCTGAACATTCTAGATGGAGAAGATGAGGAAATAAGATGAATTGGTCATCTTTTATTGCAAACATTAGCCAACCATGTGTCCATGGCCCACATGAGGTGGCCGGCCACATGGCCCTTGTTTGTTTGTTTTTTTTTTTTTCTTTTTTTTTTCTTTTGTTGTAGAATTGTCAACCTTCCAAAATTAGCACACTTACTAAAAATGGAAATTGCCCCCAAATACTTCTTTAACACTTTTATGACATTAAAATCATGCACAATTTGAACCTTTAAACATACAAAAGTCTCTAGGTCATATCCCGGAGTAGCCTTGTTCTCCACTTATCGTAATTTACGCAAGTTGTCCCGTTGTTCAAAATACGGGATGTAACAAATAGACTAACGAGGGGCATGATGTATACGAGGTTTTGATTAGTAAGAAATAGTATTTGATGGTCCTAATTAATATTTCCAAAGACATTCGAGTTATGGAATGAAAGTTGTTAAGGAAAGCGAGTTATAAGTTGTGTGTCGGGCAAAGTTACGTGTATCGAGTTAATGATGTTTTAATAATGTTTTGGAAAAGAGTTATAATGTCCCTTAGATTGCTAATGAAGTGATAAACAAGTGTTAAGAAGGTTCCATAAGGATTGGAGATCAAACGAGACGACGGGAACAACTTCGGTGGCGCGAGTTTCACGGCCAAGGTTCCACGGACCATATAATGTTCCACGGACCGTGGAACTGCCAGCAGAGATGGTGGTTGGCTGGTCGTGAACCACGACCAGAACCACGGCCAACACCATGATCCACGGACCGTGAAACAGTCCGTCGAACTCCCGACGACTGAAATGTTCCAACTCTTTAAATGTGATTCCCACTTCATTTATCTCATTTTTCACACTTTTCTTCAACTTCTCAAGACCTCTAGAACCTTCCATATATTTCATCCACAAGAAAACCAAGGGAATCAAAGATCAACAACAAGAATTGAAGTGAATCAAGTGTATGAAACCTCATTAAAGTCATCCAAACCAAGAAATCCCAAGAAAGGTGAAATAGGGTTTTTGGTGCAAGAGGTGTATTACCATTCAAGGCTTATTCCTCCATCATCTAAGGTGATTTTCATGATATTTCTATGTTGTTTGAAGTATTAATAAGTTGGAAACACATGGATTGTAGAAGAGTATAGAAAATGGGTCATAAATGGGTGAATAGTATCATTGTTGAGTAATAGTTGGAATGAATCATGAAAATGGATATGTTGAGATTATAAATACGTTATAAATGACATTTAGAACATGGAATGAGTATTGTATGAGAAAGATTGCGATAGTGAACTATGGTCGTGATTATGGTGAAATTGTGAATGTGAATTATGTAAACGAATGATTGTCGTTATGAACGTTTGGGAGAGAATGGAATATGGCGGAAGTAGAGTATAAACAAAGGAAATGTTGCCCAATTTTCTCTAGCTTTAGCAAACGTTCTTATGATTGTTTAGCTAATGTCGATACGAATTCCTTGAAGGCATAAACGAGTGCATCAAAGGAGAATGGGCAAGCAATAGAATAGTTAAACGAAAGGTATGTGAGGCTAATCCCTTCTTTCTAAGGCATGAGTCTTATGGCATGAATTTCCTCCTTCCTTATGAATCTCCTATCTTTAAGAAAATTAAGAGTCCTTGTTCATGAATAGCTATATGAGATAAGAGGTACGATATGAGTACGATAATGATGATGATAAGCTAAAGTCTAAAGACTCTGAGCCATGCTATGATGTTCCTATAACGCTAATGATGCTATTTATAATCTACTGATGTTTATCATTATATACACTCACCTTATGCTTGTTCCTTCAAGGTGAGGCAGAATGCTTACGAGTGCTCTCTAATGAAATCGGGGTTCACGACCTTACGTCACCCCGAAAGAGTATGATTGTCTATGAGTCTCTATACATGCATTATGATGAGTTATGATAAGTATATTATCATGAGCATACCATGATAAGCATATGTTGATATTACACCGCGCCTATATGGTCGGTCGGCTAGCTATACATCGTGGCCGAAGGCATGGCGAAACCACTAGTGGCGCGGCATGAGATGGTACCCGGACGCGGGAGGACCGGACGCGGGCTAATGTTATTGATTATCACACCGTACCTATATGGTCGGGCAACTTATACATTTATGCATACATGACATGATGATGATTATGAGAGTAAGCGGCAAGCATTATTTCTTTTATGATACGATACGATCGATTCTGATTGCTCCTCATTTGATGCTCCCCTATTTCATTGATGTCTTATTATTGTTTATGCCTTACATACCTAGTACAATATTCGTACTGACGTCCGTTTTCTTTGTACGCTGTGTTCATGCCCACAGGTAGACAGGGAGGTGATCCAGACTCATAGGAGCCACTTATGGGCGATTGAGAGCACCCCACTTTTCCGGAGGTGCCATTGGTTATTCTTTTGGTATATATGTGTATATATTTTTGGGCACGACGGGGTCCTGTCCCGTCCATATGTCTAGCACTCTAGTAGAGGCTCGTAGATACGCAGTGTGGGTAGTATGGTCCCATAGTCTTCATGTATATGCATGTATATATATTATTTTGATAGCCGAGGGGCTTATGTTTTGTTACACCTCGGAAATTTCCCTTAACGTGCAAGCGAGTAGACTCAAGAAGGGCATGATGAATACGAGGTTTGGGTAAGCAAGGAAGAGTGATCGATAGTCCTAATTAAGATTTCCAAAGACATCCGAGTTAAAGCGAGAAAGTTGTTAAGGGAGTCGAGTTATAAGTTAGCGCGTTGGACGAAACTACGGGTATTGAGTTAACGATGGCTTAGGGATGTTGTGGAGGAGAGTTATAACGTCCCCTAGATTGTTAATGAATTGATAAACAAGTGTTAAGAAAGGTTCCATAAGGATTGAGAGATCAAACGAAACGACGGGAACAACTTTGGCGAAAACGCGAGTTGATTTCCGCGACCACTTCCACGGACCGTGGAATAGTTCGTGGAATGGGCGACGAGGAGAGGTACGGTCGGTCGTGAGCCACGACCGGTTCCACGACCAACGGGTTCCACGGACCGTGGAGCGATCCGTGGAAGTCTAGGCACCGAAATGTTCTAAGTTTATATAAGTGATGCCCACTTCATTTTATTCATTTCCATACACGACTTCCACCTTCTCCACACCTCTAGAACCTTCCAAGTAACTCATCTACAAGAAAACCATAGAAATCAAAGATCAACAACAAGAAATCAAGTGAATCAAGTGAAGGAAACCTCATGGAGATCATCTAAAATCAAGAGAATCCAAGGGAGGTGAAACTAGGGTTTTGTGCAAAGGGTGTGTTATTGTCACGACCCAACCCCGTGGGCCGCGACTAGCGCCCGAACTGGGCACCCGCACGTGCTAACACACAGTATCGCATATGTTAACAAGAAAATCAATAAGGTAATAGCTCAAATATTTTTAGAAAAATCCGGGCGAGTTTCCTCCGTTTTTCCTACCAACCCAAAATTTACCCGCACTCGAAAAAATACCGGCAAAGGCCACTCACGGCCATCATATTATATAAACACATACATAGGCGAGCCGGCGCAAGGGGTCCGCGGTAGATAACCGCCCAGACATATATCACATACACATACTGTACAGACGGAACCATAACCCACACTTTATGTCTACAGGCCTCTATACACGGAACAGAACATACAAACATATGACGGGACAGGGCCCCGCCGTACCCTGATCAAATATACATGAGCGTGTCAAAAGACTGTACCAAAGTCTGGGCTCCGGACAAGGGAGCTCTTCAAAATAGCTGAACAGGGACCCTAAGCTGGCGGCTCTCCCGAACGTATATCTGCACCTGCGCGGCATGAACGCAGCCCCCGAATAAAGGGGGTATAAATATGTACCGAGTATGTAAAGCAGTAAACACAATAACCGAATTATACGGGAATAAAGAGGACAGAGGAATAGTACAGTAACCGGATCTCATAAGACTTACCTTGAACGTGAATCATGCTTTTCAAAATCATTAACGAACTGAGTATCATACTTAAGGAAATCATCATGAACATGTGCATACATAACATGCCCCGCCCTCTAGTGAGGGACGCGGTAAGTAAAATCATCATGCATATATATGTAACGTGCCCGGCCCTCTAGTGAGGGACGCGGTGAAAGGAATCGAAGATATGCCATCCTGCCACCTCCCCGTCATCACATCATCATCATAAGTATATATATATGTATAACATGCCCCGGCCCTCTAGTGAGGGACGCGGTGAACAATGCGGTGGAATTGCACGAATACATGCCACGGCCCGGACGCGGTGAAAGATGTCATAATAGTCCGCACGAGCGAGTAGTGAGATAACCATATGCATGTAAACAAATAAGTAAACAAATTATTTTTCAAAACTCGACGGACAATTACATTTGCCGACCTTCGAAAGTGTAGAAACAAATACCGAATTAATCAAAATTGTGTACAAAAGTTACGAACTCCGGAAGTCATACTTACAAGTCAACTATATCAAAATACGTTGCAATATCCAATGGGACAATCAAAATAATTATCGTACACATATTACTTAAAATAATTCAATTAGGCCAACATAACAAAAATCTCGGGGCGGGGGCCCACCTCGGGTCAAACGAGGCGGCGTGCCGACTTATGTATAATACGTCTCACGACATTACTTATGAGGGTCTTTAGGGTAATCGGATCCTATTCAAGCAATTTCTAGGCATTTAGGAACAATTTTTGCGGCTATTCATAAGCATTTAATTCAATTCTACTGAATGAATAGTAACCATTTTCAATCGCGGATTTCTAGAGTTAGAGTGATCCCCCAGAGACACGTATTCAAGCCTATTACATCTAGGACATGCCAAAGAAAGGAAGGGGTAAGCCTTACATACCTTACGGATGACTTGCGCTCGCTTAAACTCAAATCCGTTTCGTCAGAAATCTGCAAATGGTCACTTTTACCAATTAGTATTCATAAGACTTGAAATTTCAATCTTGAACCAATACTTGTCTACCGGAATTCCGGCGGCACCTCCCCTATAAATACAACACCCCGAGGATTAAACTCGGCTCAAACAAGCAACAACAACCAAACCAACAATTAGGATACAATATCGATAATCAATTCAAAATACATTTCCACACTAGTAACGCTCTTTACATAATTTCCACAACTTTCCCAACATTCCAACATACTACTTACATTCCAATCAATATCGACGTCTATACGTTCAATTACTAATCCGAGCCCATTCACACAATGAACAAGAACACTTTAAGCAATTCATACAATATTGCAAACAATCCAAACATTTTACCAACTTACCCGAAATCCAACTCAAACCCGAGAGCAACATGACTTGCCTTCCTTTCTTCCAAATTCATAAATTACACTAACAATTCATGCATTAGCAATGTCATTCTCTTAAGTACAAACTTTTGCATTAAACGCACAATGACTTCCAAAACAGTCCGCAACCATCGCAACATGAACTTTGATCATCCAAGAGCTCATTATCGATGTAGAACTCACAACGACAACAACTAAGGCCTTAAATAACATTTGCTCATCCTAGGCACAAACATGGCCTACATTCGGCCAACTTTCAACACTTACACACACATACGATTTACGCTCATTCAACACATTACAACGACAAGGAAACATACTACATATAATTCAAGCTATCATTTCTACACAATATTACATATGCACGGCTACAAGCCATGCATTCACCATGGCCACGGTTCAACTCCAACATCCAAGTTTTCATAAGTTTCATGCATGTTTGCATACCACAACATGTCCACACCATTCAAAACACATAAAGGAAAATTAATTCTTACCTTTTCTTCTTCACTCCACACGCCAACTAAGGTAGTGAACAAGAGAAACGGATGGCTTATCAATCCAACCAACGCCTCCACGCTAACAAGCGCCCTTGAATTAGTTGTTTTGCTAAGGAAACCAATTTTTTTGATAGAGATTTCTTGGCCTTGATTTTTGCTCTCCAATGGCCGAATGCTCTCCTCTTTGCTTCTCCTTATTTTCTTGATTTTTCTAGAAAGTAAAATGAGGAGAAAGATGACTTAGTCATCTTATTAAGTTGCCAAAGAAAATAATTTTTGTGGCCATGGCCCACTAGAGTTGGCCGGCCACTCTTGGCCCTTTAATGCAATAATTCCCAAGTTTTCTTAATCAATTTTTGGCCCCAAATGTTTACTTAATAATTCCCATGCCAAGAAAGTCATTCATCTCTTATGCTTTTAGAACAAAGTCGTGGTTGAAAGTTCCGACTTCATGTCCCGGAATGGTCTTTCCCTAACTTATCATAATTTACTCATTCTGTCCCGTTGTTCAAAATACGGGATATAACATTCTTCCCCCCTTTAGAACATTCGTCCTCGAATGTTCAACTAGTCTCGTAGGGTCGTATAAGGGTCTCGGGGGGGGGGGGGGGGCTGTTCCTTTATTGTCGTAACATACGATCTCACCTATCGATCATATCTCCCCTTTTCGCCTGAACCTCGTCGCCTTGTCCAATTAATGCCTTTTTTTTTTTATATCGTCGCATTGGTTGCCAGAATCTGTATTCCCACTAATATGGTCATGCACAGGGTATTATCCACTAACCTATCCCTCTACACACATATAGAACTGTCAGCACCCTACTCACAAAAGATCCCCCCCTGACTACTACTCAAACTGACCCCACTCCAATGCTAGGACGCACTTCCTTTTCCTTTACCCGGTCTATTTCTCTCCGGACTATGTGACCTTTCCAAATTTTTGCCTGCTCAGGATATTCTAGATCCCTTTTGACTACTCTAGCTTTCCATAGCTTCTTATGACTCAAGTCGTGAAACTTCCAGAAACTTCCCCGGGGTCACCCATCTTAAAATTTCCCTCGCCCTAGCACGCTTAACTTCAAAACCTCGATGGTATACGATGCTCTAACGTAAGTATAATCGCGTTCGACTCGCTATAGGACCTTTACCACGTAATTTGGAGCAAAATACGGTCTTGACGGAGGTTTAGGACACGTTCGTAGCATAATTACCATTTTCCATTTTTACCTATTCACCGACTCACGAATATTACCAATCCTAACAATGGACACACTTAAATCACTGCTGTTTATAAATACTGAATTACCATATCACAGACACACATGTATAAGAAAATAAATTCTAGCAAGGGTTCGTATACCGTAGCCGCATCCAGCAATGCCTCCCTCGGGGTCCGTCTACCGGCTAATGCGTATAAGCGGTTCGATGGACCGCCGGGAACCTGGGCCCGCCGCGACCTCGCCACGGCCCGCCGGTGTGCCGCGTACCCCGCCCATAGGGCGCATAGCTACCGAGGAGGACGAACCGGCGACCGACCCGATGGTCGGGCCATACCACCTGAACCATCCTGATGCAGGCAATCCCTCATAACATGGCCGTAACGGCCGCAAGAAAAACAGGCACCAGTGCCGCGACGGTACTCTCCCAGATGGCGCCGGCCGCACTGAGGGCACTGAGGCATAGATGGCCTCGTGCGACTCGGACCCCTATCCATCCGTGGCCCTCGAAGCTGCGGAGCTCGACCGCTCCCCGAATACCCGAAGCACCGTCAAACCTCCCCGCCCGAAATCGTGGGTGGTGCACTCGTGCCGGCCGGGCCGAATATCCCGTACTCTCGCGAGGCCGTCCGCCTCGTGAATCCCCGGAATACCCCCGCCGACCTAGCCCTCTTGGGCGGCGCACCGTCATCGGTCTGTCGGGCCGGCGCCTCGTGCCGCTCCTCCATGCCACGGGCGTACGCTGTGCTCGGGCGATATCCGCCGGACCGAGCGACCATCGACATACAACTATCGATCAAATAATCATCCGGCCCCGCTAACAAGGCGGGTGTGCCACGGCCGGCCATGTGCCGCCACAATATGAGGAGCGTGTCCGGCTAAAGAATCAAACTCCGGTGTACTCCCGACGCTCCTACCATTCTCCCCGCAAATGTGTAAACACCTTGAACACGGCGCGTACGGCCTGCGGGGGTAAAAGTGGGCAAGAAAAGCCTCCGTGAACTCATCCCATACGGTGGTGGCGCGCCCTCACCCCGAGACAACTCCCCACGACTCAAACCAATTGGTGCGATATCGTGCGGCCGATACGACGCCCGACTCCACGACTCGGTCTCGGAGGCCCTAATAAGTCGCGGCGTACGCCGCATCTCTCTCGATGAACTCCCCGAGGGTCCTCTCGGGCTTTGACCGAAGAACTGCGGCGGATTGCGGGTCGAGAAAATATCGAGCCCTGCGGGCATCCGTCCGCCGGCAAAAATCATCCCCGGCTCCCTGCCTGCGGACACCGTCCTGGCGCTGGTACGGTCAATAGCGAACGGCGTCCCTCGTGGCTCGTACTCCGCCCCGGTGAGGAGGCGGAGGCTCGGGCACTCGGATCTCAGGGGCGGGCGGTGGGGGCCGCCTCTGTGCGCGGCTGTCGCGCTGCTGCGTGCTCTCGGACGGTAATGGGTGGCGGAACTAGCCGGCCGGGCGCAATCTCGGCTCGGGGGCGGGCATGGGCCCTAGTAACTCTGCGGGCCCTGCGGTCTCTCCCGGCTGGACGGACTTGCCCTTACGGGCAACCGTTGCTTTTCTCGGTGGCATCGGCGAAAACATAACGATTCGTTGGGAGGGAGTCATCACGATAATACCGCTTTCTATCGCACGATCTAAGATCGAGAAGGAAAGGTAACATCCTAAATGTCACGTAGCCTCCCATTTATAGATGTGGTGCACAACACAGGTAAACGGGACTCTGCTAGACACGGCCAGGACATTCGAGGGACCGGCCGCTGCGATACCACTTTTGTCACGACCCGGCCCGTGAGCCGCGACTAGCGCCCGGCCCAGGCACCCGCACGTGCTAACACACAGTATCGCATATGTTAACAAGAAAATCAATAAGGTAATAGCTCAAATATTTTTAGAAAAATCCGGGCAGAGTTTCCTCTGTTTTTCCTACCAACCCAAAATTTACCTGCACTCAGAAAATACCAGCAAAGGCCACTCACGGCCATCATATTATATAAACACATACATAGGCGAGCCGGCAAGGCTGCCGCGGTAGATAACCGCCCAGACATATATCACATACACATACTGTACAGACGGAACCATAACCCACACTTTATGTCTACAGGCCTCTATACACAGAACAGAACATACAAACATATGACGGGACAGGGCCCCGCCGTACCCTGATCAAATATACATGAACGTGTCAAAGACTGTACCAAAATCTGGGCTCCGGACAAGGGAGCTCCGCAAAATAGGCCCGAACGGACCCTAAGCTGGCGGCTCTCCCGAACGTATATCTGCACCTGCGCGGCATGAACGCAGCCCCCGAATAAAGGGGGTCAGTACGAAATATGTACCGAGTATGTAAAGCAGTAAACACAATAACCGAATTATACGGGAATAAAGAGGACAGAGAAATAGTACAGTAACCGGATCTCATAAGACTTACCTTGAACGTGAATCATGCTTTTCAAAATCATTAACGAACTGAGTATCATACTTAAGGAAATCATCATGAACATGTGCATACATAACATGCCCCGCCCTCTAGTGAGGGACGCGGTAAGTAAAATCATCATGCATATATATGTAACGTGCCCCGGCCCTCTAGTGAGGGACGCGGTGAAAGGAATCAGCATATGCCATCCTGGCCACCTCCCCGTCATCACATCATCATCATAAGTATATATATATGTATAACATGCCCCGGCCCTCTAGTGAGGGACGCGGTGAACAATGCAGTGGAATTGCACGAATACATGCCCTGGCCCGGGACGCAGTGAAAGATGTCATAATAGTCCGCACGAGCAGAGTAGTGAGATAACCATATGCATGTAAACAAATAAGTAAACAAATTATTTTTCAAAACTCGACGGACAATTACATTTGCCGACCTTCGAAAGTGTAGAAACAAATACTGAATTAATCAAAATTGTGTACAAAAGTTACGAACTCCGGAAGTCATACTTACAAGTCAACTATATCAAAATACGTTGCAATATCCAATGGGACAATCAAAATAATTATCGTACTTGCATATTACTTAAAATAATTCAATTAGGCCAACATAACAAAAATCTCGGGAACTGGGGGCCCCACCTCGAGGTCAAACGAGGCGAGCGTACCCGACTTATGTATAATACGTCTCACGACATTACTTATGAGGGTCTTTAGGGTAATCGGATCCTATTCAAGCAATTTCTAGGCACTGGAACAATTTTTGCGGCTATTCATAAGCATTTAATTCAATTCTACTGAATGAATAGTAACCATTTTCAATCGCGGATTTCTAGAGTTAGAGTGATCCCCGAGACACGTATTCAAGCCTATTACATCTAGGACATGCCAAAGAAGGAAGGGGTAAGCCTTACATACCTTACGGATGACTTGCGCTCGCTTAAACTCAAATCCCGTTTCGTCAGAAAATACGCAAATGGTCACTTTTACCAATTAGTATTCATAAGACTTGAAATTTCAATCTTGAACTAATACTTGTCTACCGGAATTCCGGCGGCACCTCCCCTATAAATACAACACCCCGAGGATTAAACTCGGCTCAAACAAGCAACAACAACCAAACCAACAATTAGGATACAATATCGATAATCAATTCAAAATACATTTCCACACTAGTAACGCTCTTTACATAATTTCCACAACTTTCCCAACATTCCAACATACTACTTACATTCCAATCAATATCGACGTCTATACGTTCAATTACTAATCGAGCCCATTCACACAATGAACAAGAACACTTTAAGCAATTCATACAATATTGCAAACAATCCAAACATTTTACCAACTTACCCGAAATCCAACTCAAACCCGAGAGCAACATGACTTGCCTTCCTTTCTTCCAAATTCATAAATTACACTAACAATTCATGCATTAGCAATGTCATTCTCTTAAGTACAAACTTTTGCATTAAACGCACAATGACTTCCAAAACAGTCCGCAACCATCGCAACATGAACTTTGATCATCCAGAGCTCATTATCGATGTAGAACTCACAACGACAACAACTAAGGCCTTAAATAACATTTGCTCATCCTAGGCACAAACATGGCCTACATTCGGCCCTTTCAACACTTACACACACACATACGATTTACGCTCATTCAACACATTACAACGACAAGGAAACATACTACATATAATTCAAGCTATCATTTCTACACAATATTACATATGCACGGCTACAAGCCATGCATTCACCATGGCCACGGTTCAACTCCAACATCCAAGTTTTCATAAGTTTCATGCATGTTTGCATACCACAACATGTCCACACCATTCAAAACACATAAAGGAAAATTAATTCTTACCCTTTTCTTCTTCACTCCACACGCCAACTAAGGTAGTGAACAAGAGAAACGGATGGCTTATCAATCCAACCAACGCCTCCACGCTAACAAGCGCCCTTGAATTAGTTGTTTTGCTAAGGAAACCAATTTTTTTGATAGAGATTTCTTGGCCTTGATTTTGTTCTCCAATGGCCGAATGCTCTCCTCTTTGCTTCTCCTTATTTTCTTGATTTTTCTAGAAAGTAAAATGAGGAGAAAGATGACTTAGTCATCTTATTAAGTTGCCAAAGAAAATAATTTTTGTGGCCATGGCCCACTAGGAGTTGGCCGGCCACTCTTGTTTAATGCAATAATTCCCAAGTTTTCTTAATCAATTTTTGGCCCCAAATGTTTGTTAATAATTCCCATGCCAAGAAAGTCATTCATCTCTTATGCTTTTAGAACAAAGTCGTGGTTGAAAGTTCCGACTTCATGTCCCGGAATGGTCTTTCCCTAACTTATCATAATTTACTCATTCTGTCCCGTTGTTCAAAATACGGGATATAACAGTTATCATCTAAGGCTTGTTTCTCCATCATCCAAGGTATGTTTTATAGTATTTTCATGAAGTTAAGAGTATTATAAAGTTGAAACACTTGGATTACAAAAGAATACATGAAATGGATTAGATATGGAAGAATAATGTCATCTTGAATTGGTAGTTGAAATGAATCACGAAAATGGAAATGTAGAGATTATAAACGCGTTATAAATGATATCTAGAGCATGAAATAAGCATTGGATGTGAAAGAATGAGACGATGGACTTTTAGCTATAATTATGGAGAATTGGTATGAAATTATGAAATGCGAATAAGGCAAATGAATGACGATTGTTAC
>NW_026715280.1:0-37785 GCF_029784015.1 Lycium ferocissimum | reverse complement strand
GGGCCGCGCGCCACCTGACAGCCCCCGCCCCGTCGATATACGTACATATATACGAAACGTGCTCGCACGCTCGTTTGATATTTGTACACGCGTGCCGCCCGCGTGTGATTCGGGTTCGACGGAACGCGTTTGGGTGCCTAACTCGGGCACTAGTCACGGACCTACGGGGTTGAGGTCGTGATGTTACGATCGATTATATATCAAAGTGGGTGGAAGTTGTTCCGCTCCCACCAATGATGTAACGTGTGGTTGCAAGATTTACGAAGAAGAATATTTTCACGAGGCCTGGGACCCCAAGGGCCATCATCGATCGTGTATTCATTTTGTAATTGGCGCTTCGATAAATTATGTTCAAATATGGAGTGAAACATAAAGTAGCGACTGCTTATCATGTCACGACCCAACCAGAGGGCCATAACGGGCACCCAGATCTAACCTACGAGGCACCACAGAACATACATGCATCACATAATCATACCTAAAGTGGGCCATGAGGGCCGTCACGAGACAACCTGGTGACTGCTAGATATCATAAGCTGGAAGGGACACAAGCCCAAATATGTATATATACATACATCATCAAGCTAAACCTAAGTATACAAGCCGACAAGGCTATTAAAATAATGATCAACAAAATGTAGGCCGAGATGGCCATAGAATATCTAACGGGCATATCGTTCACGAGCTCTCTAATAGAGTGCAAAATATAATAAGGACTGACAGATCCCGCTTATACCCAAATGTACACAAAAAATCATACCAAGCTAAATCCGTAACTCTCCGAATGAAGTGGTGTGCTCTCCGTACAAGCACCGAGAAGGCGCCCAAGGATAAGAATCGTCTCCATGTCCGTCCGGCGGCATGAACGCATCGTCCACAAACAAAAGGATGTCAATACGTATAATGTACCGAGTATGTAAGGCATGAAGAACAATATAATAAAGACATTAAAATAACACGAGGTAAAAGAAAACAACTCCGTACATCCGAATGCCTCTCGAAGCGCGGATGATATGCATGCTTTCCTTTAAAAAAAACATTTTCATACATAAATATAAGCCACAGTATTGGTCCGCGTCATCATCATTAAGCCACTGTTGGGTTTATCATCATCCTACCGTACTCAATTACAGTGGTGTGCACAATAGGTGCCATATCCGACTAACTATAACGCGTCGTGGTATCATAAAATAGATACATATATATATATATATATATAAAGCATGCATGAGAGCTCAAAGAAGTGTTACCACTCTATCGGCGTGACGTAAGGTTGGTTGTTATAGCCCGTATTTTATACGTTTGGAAATTTCAAAGTCGGCGGGGAAAGTTAAGGGCGAGACCATTTTCAAAAATTATTTTGATGTACGAGTTGTTAGGGATATTGTTTATGAACATTGGCAGTATGGAAATATTGGGAAAGGCCATGGGTAAAAAGAGAAATTTTCAAAATGGCCAATGGAAATAATGTGGACGGCTAGGGGTAAAATGGTAATATTAAGAAAAGTCGAGGGGCAAAACGGGAATTTCACAAAAGGAGTTCTTGAAGGTTCCAAGAAGGCCATATTGTCCATGTGACAAAAAGAAGAGAAAGGGAAAACTAAATAAATAAATAAGATGACAAAATAAGTCATCCTTGGTGGAATTTCAAGAAAATTCTAGAAAAATAAAGAAAGGGGTTATGTGCTAAAATTTTCTTAATTGAGGGACTAAAACATAAATATGGAAAAAATGGTGGAAGACATGTATATATATATGAGAGTCATCTTTTTAATTGAAGGAAACAAGAAAGAAAGAAAGAAAGAAAATGAGAGAGAAGAAAGAAGAGGGGCTCGGCCATGGAGGAAAAATTTGGCCCCTTGAAATCTTGTCCAAAAAAATTATTTCTTCTAGTATTCCTACTAAGTTCAAGGTCCCTTACAACATGGAGTAGTTGTTGGAGCAATTAAATCCCTCATTTTTGCAAACATGCCCCTAGCCGAGTGAAGAGATAAATGAATAAAGGTAAGTGGTCAACCTTCTTTTATGTGTTATAAATGATTTGTGAAGTGTAGTGGTATGAAGAAATGCATGAAATTCATGGAAGTAATGTGAGTTGTGTGTATGGCCGTGTGGTAGTTTGTGGCCGTGGGTGTGTGTCGTTGTTGTGTAAAGAAAGAATGAATTAATGTTATTAGTATTTTGGTTGTTGTTGTAGTAAATAGAAATGGGTGAAAATGCATGAAAATATGAAAGAAGTGGTTATAGTCGAATAGTAGGTGTTTTGGTAAGTTAGTGTAAATTGAGGTTATTTGGTATTCTAGTTGTCGTCATTATGAATTATGTGACGAAGAATGAAGGTTGTTGTTAAAGTGAGCGTACATGAAGGATGGTAAAATGAATGGTCGTTGTTGAATTGAAAGGTTTCGGATAAAGTAGTACGTTGATTGAATTGTTGGAAGATTATGTGAATTGAATTGAATCGAATTGAATTAAATTGAATTGAATATAGAAGTGTTGCTTGAATAACTGCTAGTATTGTTGTTAGATTGGCCGAGTTGAATTCTCGGGTTTGTTGATGTTGGTTTGGGCCGAGCCATATTCTCGGGACGGTGTATTTAATTTAGGGAGATGTTGCTATTCATCTTTTGAAATTTCGGCGGTAAGGAAAAAATTAGAGAATGAGTAAATGTATTTGAAGGATTAAGAGAGGTGTGTGTGTGTGGGTGGTGTGGGCATACATGATAATGAACCTAACAATTGCGTCAATCGTATCAAGAATGTAGAGACTAGCGGCAACAAGTTTGGAGAATTATTTCGAATAAGCGTAGCGAGTAAGGCGCGTTAGAACGCCGTTGTAGTATGTTAAGGCTCGTCCCTTTTCTTTCTATGGCATGATTCGTATGTAAGATTTTATAAATACTCCCATAACGTCCTTATTTTCAAAAGTTAGAAGTTATGATTTCAAGGCATGATTTCCTTTCTAAGAGTTTATGAATGTTTTCCAAAATATTCATTTTTCTCCAAAATCCAAGTTTTACGATTTTTGAAAGTTTTTATGATTAAAACCACGACTATGATTTTATGATGACAATGATGATGCCAGATATGAGAAAACGTCTATGATGAATATGTTAAGGATATGTTCTTACCATGAATACGACGATATGAAATGTTAAGCTATTTTGGATAATGACTACTTTAAAGGTCCCAAGTATATGAAACGATGCCTTATGATCCTGTTTATGTTTTTCCCATGATGACACTCATTTGTACTGATAGTCTCCCTCATGATAATCGTTCTTCCAAGGCGAGACAGACGACCCTGGTTATTCCATAATGTAATCGGAGGTTTCAAATTTGTTTTCGACCTTATGTCACTCCGATGGATACATGACTTTCTTTTCGGGCTCTCCCCGCATGCTTATATGACATATGTATATGAGATATGTATATGCACATGTGGTGGGGGGAAGGGATACATGGGGGAATGGGAAGGAAACATGTTTCATTGCCACTCCGTGCCTTAGCTTATCATCCCGACGCGGGATTTATGGGCAAGTGTTGTGAGTATTTCGGGCTATGTGTTGGGCGCCGGAGGGTGGCGACGTTGTTCGGCGCTATGATATGAAATAATATGATATGATATGAAATGATATGATATGATATGATATGATATGATATGATATGGTACGATACGAAAGACAAGCATGCATGGCATCTGCCCTAGGCGGCATTCACATGTACAAGTTACTCTTCTCCCTCATGATATGTTCCATACACACAGGTTACAGTTTTACATGATATGATCCATATGTACAGGCTACACCTTTACATGATATGTTCTATACGTACGTTGTTGAAAAAAAAAAAAGCACGCTTTGTTTTTACATTACTCGATATGCTTCATATGTACATGATACTCTCTCTCACACGATATGCTCTACATCTCCATACTGTTGTTACACGTGATTATGTCTGTTTCTATGTTACCGTCCATGCCTTACATACTCGCACATTGTAAGATCGTACTAACGCCCTTTTTTCAAAAGTGGGCGCCCTTTCAAAAGTGTATCGCTCCAAAAATCAAGCGCAGTACGCCGGATGAGTAGAAGCCATCTGAAATGTTAAGGTGACTACTTTAAAGGTCCCAAGTATATGAAACGAGCGGAGTCGGTAGACCCATTTGTACCAGGAGTCCTGAGGCCGCCGAGTCGATTGTATGTGTCATGGCTTTGGGCTTGTTCAAGTTAGAGACTTTGCGTGACGAAGTCGTGGGTCTGGAGTGTCGCCTTTAAAAAGGGTTCTACTAGTTGATGTGTTTTTACTATACATTATGTTACAGATAGCCCTTATGTTTACAAAGGCATCGTGTTTAATTTGAGAACCGACAAAAAGATTTTGAAAATTTTACTATGTATTTTACTATCATTTGTTTTAAGAATCCAAAGAGAATATGTCTCTTTCTATGTAATAAGAGCGAGCGGGTTCGCTCGCTCCGAGTACGGGGTCGGGTGCCCATCACACCCTAGTAAGATCGGGGTGTGACAAAGTGGTATCTATTACTTATGTTTTACAATTGGGAGATTTTGTGTCGGTCTAGGGTTGTCGCAAAGTCGTGTCCGGTAGAGTCCCGTTTATGGATGTGAAGCCGGCCACATTTATAAATAGTGAGGTTGCGGGGCATTTAGGAATTGTTGACCTTCTTTCTGTCTTGTGATCGTGCGATAGAGCCAAGTCATAAGAAATAAGACTTTCCTATATAAGTCAGATATGCGACGAGAAAAGGCAAGGCACAGAGGTAAGTCTGGATAATTGTTCTGTACTTGGAACGGGAAATCCTGGACGACTGGAATATGCCATGTAGCCGTATGTTCTGTGCAGTATTGTTGATATTTGCCGTGTACAGATTTGAATAAGTAGTGAGAATGATAAGGAGGCCCTACCGTAATGGGTACGTCTAAGAGGAAGAAGCGCGGAAAGGAAATACGATAAACAGGCAATAAGTGAGATGTGTTGTTTCGGAAAGGTTATGGATTTGGTGTGGCGATGAACGCGTGATCACTACCATCGAGAATCTAGAGGACCAGGACGACGATGAGTCATACACACAGGTGGAAGGTGAACATCGGGAATCGAAGAGGGTAAAATAGTAATTATAAAAGAAAAGACGTGTTACGGAAATGTTTCAGAGTCTGTAAGACTTCGACTTGCTCCCGAACATGTAATAAAGGTCATGTGAGGAAGCGGACGCGAAAATATCGGCATTAAGGCACCGAATTCCAGTGAAGTTTTTGGGTTAAGCGTGCTCAGGAGGGAGCAATTCTATGATGGGTGACCCCCTGGGAAGTTTACAAGAAATTCCACATATTCGGGCATACGAGACAAATAAGAGGTTAGAGTAACCTAAGGGGAAATTAGAGTGTATGGAATGGTTGGAAACTATAAGAAGACGCGTAGGACGAGGTAGGCTAGGCTGGTGAAGAGACAGGGAGTGCATCACAGCTTTGGGATTAGGGTAGGCTTGAACAGCATTTGGAAGTATTTTGCGGGCTAGTTGATAGCGAATATATACATACGTATGAATGTGCAGGACGTCCCACAAATGATTGTATCGGTGGGCGTGTGAGTCCTAGCAATTGAAGCTGCGATATGAAGGGCATCAATCGAGTAAAGGTACCGAAGTTCGAGTGACGAAGAAGAATAAATGGTACAAGTGTTGCAAAGTAACTTGTTATTATTTTACTATAGGTTGAGATTGGAAATTCTAATATAATGATATTTGGAAAAGAAAGTGAATAAGTAAATGGAAAATAAAATGACCAAAGTATCGGAAGGAGGTGAAAAGTAAGGGAAACCTCGAGAGAAGCTATTGATAAAACATGAAACTGTTTAGGCCGAAAGTTCAAAGATAGATACGAGAAGGGATAAAGTGTGGCGATATGGAATAAAAGGAGAATGTGTGGAGTCCGAGGACCGACTCCAATAAGTAGGGCTAAGGGGATAGTAACCATGACAAAGAATGTGAAGTAAGAGAAAGGATGACTAAGCTTAGCGACGATGCAATGAAGTTCTAGTTTTGAAAGGAATATAAAGGAATAAATGTATAGCCATACTAGATGGTTGCCATAGGCATGGGAGAGAGCCGTTTCCGAGAGGATGACCTAGGAAGGGTGAGGTCTATGTGTTAGAAAAGAATAGTTCACGAGCTTTGGAACCCAAAATGGCAAGAGAAGGACGGTACTCGAAGGCGGTTAGCATATAAGGAGCCCCCCTAAAGGGGGGGGGGGGGGGGAGATCATATTATATTAGACTATCAAGTATTAAAAAAAAGAAGGGAAATCTATTAGCCTGGAATCAGAGTTCAAAACATGTCAGCGTGTCGCAAGAATACTTGGGAGAAGAGTAGAAGCGAGACAACAATGAGTATACTAAGAGATAGATCTGAGGATAAGGGAATAGCCTACAACCACATAGGAGCGTTAAGTAAAGATTGCGTACTAAGACATGGCTACCGTTAAGGTGCGGTGACGAGACAATAATAGAAAAGAAAGGACCCGGAAAGAACAAGGATTATGAGGTGACACAGCGAGTTAGAAAAACCTACGACATGGAGCAAGGACTCATGAAAAGGGTCGAGGAGTTCGATTATGAGGAAAATAGGGTAAAAATAAGGAACGGGCATAAAGGAAAGAGCAACAATCCTCCCGAAATATTATAACTCCCCATAGGTGAGGACGAATGTTCTAAAGGGGGGGAGGATGTTATAGCCCGTATTTTATACGTTTGGAAATTTCAAAGTCGGCGGGGAAAGTTAAGGGCGAGACCATTTTCAAAAATTATTTTGATGTACGAGTTGTTAGGGATATTATTTATGAACATTGGTAGTATGAAAATATTGGGAAAGGCCAATGGTAAAAAGAGAAATTTTCAAAATGGCCAATGGAAATAATGTGGACTAGGGGTAAAATGGTAATATTAAGAAAAGTCGAGGGGTAAAAATAGGCGCTAGCGCTAGCGAGTTAGCGCAACAACTTAGTGTCTTGTTTTCTTCAGCCTTTTTTTTACATAAGGTCCGCAAAAGCGGGAAGGCTTGTAGCATCAAGTCAATTTTCTCTGAAGGTTCCAAGAAGGCCATATTGGCCATGTGACAAAAAGAAGAGAAAGGAAAACGAATAAATAAATAAGATGACAAAATAAGTCATCCTTGGTGGAATTTCAAGAAAATTCTAGAAAAATAAAGAAAGGGGTTATGCTAAAATTTTCTTAATTGAGGGACTAAAACATAAATATGGAAAAAATGGTGGAAGACATGTATATATATATGAGAGTCATCTTTTTAATTGAGAGAGAAGAAAGAAGAGGGGCTCCCAAAATCTTGTCCAAAAAAATTATTTCTTCAAACAAGAAAGAAAGAAAGAAAGAAAATGAGAGAGAAGAAAGAAGAGGGGCTCGGCCATGGAGGAAAAATTTGGCCCCTTGAAATCTTGTCCAAAAAAATTATTTCTTCTAGTATTCCTACTAAGTTCAAGGTCCCTTACAACATGGAGTAGTTGTTGGAGCAATTAAATCCCTCATTTGTGCAAACATGCCCCTAGCCGAGTGAAGAGATAAATGAATAAAGGTAAGTGGTCAACCTTCTTTTTATGTGTTATAAATGATTTGTGAAGTGTAGTGGTATGAAGAAATGCATGAAATTCATGGAAGTAATGTGAGTTGTGTGTATGGCCGTGTGGTAGTGTTGTGGCCGTGGGTGTGTGTCGTTGTTGTGTAAAGAAAGAATGAATTAATGT
Source organism: Lycium ferocissimum (assembly GCF_029784015.1). NCBI lineage: Eukaryota > Viridiplantae > Streptophyta > Magnoliopsida > Solanales > Solanaceae > Lycium > Lycium ferocissimum. The sequence goes on along the minus strand of NW_026715280.1, from coordinate 30,013 downwards.
TATTAGTATTTTGGTTGTTGTTGTAGTAAATAGAAATGGGTGAAAATGCATGAAAATATGAAAGAAGTGGTTATGGTCGAATAGTAGGTGTTTTGGTAATATAGTGTAAATTGAGGTTATTTGGTATTCTAGTTGTCGTCATTATGAATTATGTGACGAAGAATGAAGGCTGTTGTTAAAGTGAGCGTACATGAAGGATGGTAAAATGAATGGTCGTTGTTGAATTGAAAGGTTTCGGATAAAGTAGTACGTTGATTGAATTGTTGGAAGATTATGTGAATTGAATTGAATTGAATTGAATCGAATTGAATTAAATTGGATTGAATATAGAAGTGTTGCTTGAATAACTGCTAGTATTGTTGTTAGATTGGCCGAGTTGAATTCTCGGGTTTGTTGATGTTGGTTTGGGCCGAGCCATATTCTCGGGACGGTGTATTTACAGGGGAGATGCTGCCGAAATTTCGGCAGATTATGAGTAAATGTATTTGAAGGATTAAGAGAGGCATATGATAATGAACCTAACAATTGCGTCAATCGTCTTGAATGTAGACTAGCGGCAACAAGTTTGGACGAATAAGCGTAGCTAGTAAGGCGCGCGCAGTATGTTAAGGCTCGTCCCTTTTCTTTCTATGGCATGATTCGTATGTAAGATTTTATAAATGCTCCCATAACGTCCTTATTTTCAAAAGTTAGAAGTTATGATTTCAAGGCATGATTTCCTTTCTAAGAGTTTATGAATGTTTTCCAAAATATTCATTTTTCTCCAAAATCCAAGTTTTACGATTTTTGAAAGTTTTTATGATTAAAACCACGACTATGATTTTATGATGACAATGATGATGCCAGATATGAGAAAACATCTATGATGAATATGTTAAGGATATGTTCTTACCATGAATACGACGATATGAAATGTTAAGCTATTTTGGATAATGACTACTTTAAAGGTCCCAAGTATATGAAACGATGCCTTATGATCCTGTTTTATGTTTTCCCATGATGACACTCTTTCTTGATAGTCTCCCCTCATGATAATCGTTCTTCCAAGGTGAGACAGGACGACCCTGGTTATTCCATAATGTAATCGGAGGTTTCCGACCTTATGTCACTCCGATGGATACATGACTTTCTTTTCGGGGCTCTCTACATGCTTATATGACATATATATATGAGATATGTATATGCACATGGGGGCGGGGGAAGGGATACATGGGGGAATGGGAAGGAAACATGTTTCATTGCCACTGGTCACTGCTTATCATCCCGGACGCGGATGCCCGGACGCGGGATTTATGGGGCGAGGATATTTCGGATGATTATACCGTGCGATGGCCGACGTTGTTCGATATGACATGATATGATATGATATGATATGATATGATATGATATGATATGATATGATATGATATGATATGATATGATACGATACGAAAGACAAGCATGCATGGCATCTGCCCTAGGCGGCATTCACATGTACAAAGTACTCTTTCTCCTCATGATATGTTCCATACACACAGGTTACAGTTTTACATGATATGATCCATATGTACAGGCTACACCTTTACATGTTATGTTCTATACGTACAGGTCACAGTTTTACCTGATATGCTTCATATGTACAGGATACTCTCTCTCACACGATATGCTCTACATCTCCATACTGTTGTTACACGTGATTATGTCTCTTTCTATGTTACCGTCCATGCCTTACATACTCAGTACATTGCTCGTACTGACGCCCCTTTTGTGGGCGCTGCATTTCATGTCGCGCAGGTACGCCGGATGAGTAGAAGCCATCACAGAAGACGTTCTAGCGGAGTTGGTAGACTCCATTTGTACCCTGAGAGCGTGCCGAGTCGATTGTATGTCTTTGTGCCGGTTGTTCGGTTAGAGACTTTAGTAGACGAGTCGTGGGTCTAGAGTGTCGCCTTTAAAAAGGGTTCTACTAGTTGATGTGTTTTTACTATACATTATGTTACAGAGCCCTTATGTTTACAGACTGTGTTTAATTTGAGAACCGACAAAAAGATTTTGAAAATTTTACTATGTATTTTACTATCATTTGTTTTAAGAATCCAAAGAAAATATGTATGTAATAAGAGTCAGCGGGCTCCGAGTATGGGGTCGGGTGCCCATCACATCCTAGTAAGATCGGGGTGTGACATTGGTATACGTCCGATTACCATTATGGAACTAGCATTGTTGACATATCTCACCATGAAGAATCAATAACCAAAAGGTAAGATCAACAATCATAATACAAGATCAATAACCATGAGACAAAATCAATAACATCATAAGAAGATCGAGAACATAAGCTTCTAAAATTTCTAGGAATTGAGTCATTATGGATGTCATTCGTATATGTTCGTATCAATATGATCATGCCAAAAGAAAGAAAGGGACAACCTTAACATACATCATCATCTGCTTAACCACTCAACCTCTATCTTCACAAGCACGCAAATCTACAATCAAGATGATTCACACTTTGGTAAGTTGTTGCAACACTTAAAAGGACAAATTGAAATAATAGGTGAGCTAACGAAAATTGGACATTATCTCCCCTGTATCATATACTCCCTTCCAACTCCAACACAACTCTAAAACATCAATAACAACATCAAAAATATCATAGTCAAGAGATTACATTCAAACTAAACTCAATTCAATCCAAAACTTCCTATCAAATTTGGTCCATAGCCAACAACTTCAACTTAATACCTTATAACCTCTCTACCATGATTCTCTTCATCTTTAAGACTTGTTAAACCTAAAAATCAACTTAACATAAGAAATAGGATGAAGAACATACCTTATAACTTGAAGAACTTTAACCCACATAACTTTCTCCAAGACCAAATGTAATGACCCTTCCAATCGTTATGGGGAATTAGGACTCCGCTGGGATTTCAGAGGCCACGGGTGGATTCGTGGGGTGTCTTTTTCTATGTGTGCATGTTTGGAGTTCTGTTTTTGAATCCTTGGATGAAATATAGGGTGATAGGGGGAAAACTGGGCAAAAAGCTAGCTCACTGCCCAAAACGGACCGTTGTGGCTTTTAGAGTACCGCTGCGGTGATATCGCTGTGGCGGTGGGTGGACCGCATCCAGCGGCCTGCCATTTGTCGGATGGCCGCTGTGGCGAACGATTGATCGCTATGGTGGTACCGCTATAGCATTGATCGACTGCCATAGCAGTGAGCAGATTTCCTTTGGGACCGCTATAGCGGGACTGCTGCAGAGGCGTGATGACCGCTGTAGTGGTCGACCAAAAATAGTGGCCCGGAATTTTTATACTTAGTGTCATATTCTCTATTCACAAAACACCAACGCACCTCCCAACAAGCACCTGGAGAGAATTTTCAAGCTAGGGCAAGATAACCTTTAGAGGTAAGTTCCATTGCTTGTCATTCTATCATTCCCTTCCCCTTCATTGTGGTAATCATCTTCATGGGTCTTTAATGGTTAAAGTAAAGCCGAAACCCTAGAATGTAAATAAACCTTCTAAACTTGATGGGCTGGGGTTATTATTGCTTATTTACCTTTTAAATGAATGGATTAGTTACTATTTTTCATTAATTGAACATTTAGAACAGTAACTAAGTGATTTGAGACCTAGGGTTCTATAAAAATGGTTTCTTTGCCATAGAAAACTATTTGTAATGGGAATGTTTGATAGAATGTTGTATAAATTGATGGTAAATGAATACTAGGGGCCTTGATAGGTTATTTATAACCTAGAAAATCATCCACCCTTGTGAGTGGGAAAGGGAAGGGTATTCTTGCTTTTGTGTTTGTAAATGAGCAACGTGACTCTATCGAGCCTTCTATTTTTGATCGAACGCATTTCAAGCTTTGAGGAAAGGAAAGGCTGTAGCAGAGTAAACTGCGTGTTAAAGCTCTACTTTGAGAAAGGTTACGGTTTACTTAAGTTAGATTTTGGTTAGTAGATTGTATGTTTGGTGATCCCCTTAGGAGAAATCATGTCTAGTTTTCATGCATGGTATTGTGTGGTTAATTCCTACACGAATGTGATTGATTGATTGTGTAGGCTCCGTGCCATTATTCCTATGTTGTGATGAGAAGCTAATATAATCTTCTCAAGAGTATTGTGACATGAAATGATAAGTTGATTTCTTGGTATTGGAAAGGTAAGAAACACTGTTCTGTAAGAGCTAGGAAAGGCACACATGTAACTGAGATTTTCGGCTCTTGGTCTGAATATCATTCCTTAAAATGAGAGGTACTTTGATATTTCCCGCGATCGAGGTTCGTTCCGGGGCAGAGGTTTGTGCTCGGGTCCGCGGGATACTTCAGAATGAGTGGTACATGGACACCATGGGTCCCCTGCAGGTCAATGCTATTGAGCTAACACATCAGCTAGCGTGTAGGTACAGCGAGTGAGGTTATTATGGAAAATTTATTTCCGTTGTGACTTACGTGATTGTGATGTTTGATATTTCGGTGATTTGATTGTGATTGTTCTTGGCTGACTTGCTGTGATTTATTGATAATCATGACAGTTGACTGGCTTTTTTTATTCTATTGATTTTACAAAATATGCATGATATTAATCTTAGTTTGCCTATGATATCTACCAAGACATAGGTTTGTATCGATATCATTACCCGTCGCATTCTTTGAGTGCAGATTTTAATACAGAGATCGTTGCTCGTCCTCAAATTTAGTGTGGAGGATAATTGTTGACAGCTTTTAGGGTGAGCTTCTTCCCATGCCAGGCAGCCCGAAGATCTTCTTCCTATGATGTCTTTTTGTCCTCCGGACATTATTACTAAATTATTTAGACTTCGGATTCTTAGACATGCTTTTAGCTTAGAGTTCTGTATGATGACTTTCGAATTTTGAGGATTGTAATAGTTGGAACTTCCGCACTTATTTCAGCATTTATGGAATGATTTATTTTGTTCTTTGATATTTGAATGAGTAATACTGGTTAGCTTGGTTAATATAAAACCAGATTGAATAAATGGGTGTCTGTATGTTTGTTCGCCCACTAGATTTAGATAGGTGCCGCCATGGCGGGTCGGGTCGTGACAAAGTTGGTATCGTAGCTTTAGGGTTCGTCAATCTATCGTATGCGACATGTCTAGTAGCCTTGTCATCGGACGGGAGACGTGTGTACTTATCTTCGAGAGGTCGTCGGACACTAGAAAAACTCCATTTTCTTTTCTTTTGTGTCGCGGATTCCAATTGGTATCCGATTCAAATTAGTATCCGACTATCCTTCATTCTCTCGCATGACGAGAACACGCACAGGCACAGCCAGCTTTGTAGGCAGAAAGGGGAGTGCGTAAGAGCCGGCGTAGGAGGCCTCACCGGGAGTGGCGTCCCGCAGTCGACCCCGTGCCTCCAAAGGGTTCCTAACGAGCAGCACTGGAGAGCCGCACCAGCTGCGCCCAACAAAGCAGTTACTGGGTCACCAGAGCTTCACCGTCAGTATACTAGGACGCGCCGGCACAAAAGCCGAATTGGTCGTACGGGCGAGCAGCTGTGTCGGCCAATACTGGTCCAGCAGAGTAGGCGTGCCAGGCAGCGGCCCGCATCCGGGACAGAGCGCAGTGCTTCGGGCGTCAAAGATGCGAAAGAGGGCCGGGCGGGCACCTCGCTTTCGGACGAGGTTCCCGAATTTCGAGGTGCCTTCCGACACACAGTCTGTGTGGCCGTTGATGGCTTCACGGCTTACCATGACGTGTTTTGGAGGTTCACTAAAATGAAGCCTCTTTGTGTTTTATGGTACCGAGTCGGGGACGCATACGAGTTCATCATCGACCGTCACGAGAGGATCCATAAGATGGGGGCCGTGGATAAGTACGGGGTAGAGTTTGTGACCTTCCAGTTCTTGGATGATGCCAAGCTTTGGTGAAGGGCTTATGTGGAGTGTAGGCCAGCTGGGTCTTCTCCGTTGACTTGGGACAAGTACGTTCCGCGTACTCTGAGGGACCAAAGGAAGATGAGTTCACTACTATTGGTCTGGAGAACTCGTCAAGTCGTACAAGTCCTCGTTTCCACTATCTTTCTCATGCTTTTCGGCTGTCGCCCACCGGCGGGAGAGGATACGCCCTTTTACGAAGGGGTCGAACACCGGATTGCAACATCGGCTCTTTAGCTTGTAGCCACCGGGGCTTCATTATCAGAGACAGAGCATGTTCGTATCGTTGCGGGGATTAAGCGGCGAGAGTTTATACAAGGCAAGCCGCAGAAGGCCCGGCGTGGGACGTTTCGTAACCTTTCTCGAGGGGTAAGAATTCTGTGCATATTCGGGGGTCCGGTCACCGCCGATGACAGGTGTGGCCGGCTCGGGGCCCATCGTGATAAATTATCGTGTGCTTCCGGTCAGCGAGGCTACGCTCGCTTGTCGGGGCCGCCCGCCGGCCTACCCTGGACCGTGCTTGCTTTGAGTGTGGCGAGATAGGGCATATTAAGAGGCATTTCCCACGTACTGCAGGGGCGAAAAGGAACCCCATCACACCGAGCTCCATTAGCACCAGATTGAGGTAACGATCACGCACCGATTGTGGCGGGCGGCCACACCGCCGGGCAGGGGTGGTGCCTAGTCGGCGAGGAGGTCCCCGAAAGTGTAGGGCGGATGCCCCCGCAGGGGCGGGGCTTAGACTGGTAATGGTAATCGCGGTGGTACACAGGCGATAGGGGGGTGCGGTCATTTGTATGTCTTCTAAGGTAGACCCGTAGCTGAGGCCTCCGATGAGTTATCACAGGTACTATCTCCGTTTATGACCGTATGGCTTCTGTTTATTTTATCCGGGTTCTACATTTTCATATGTATCTACCTATTTTGCTGTGGGTCTGGATATGATGTGTGATACTCTTGATACCCCCATTTTTATGTCTACTCCTATTGGGGATTACGCTGGTAGTGATAGCGTACACCCTTCGTGTGCAATTTAACTTTTATGGCATAGTACTTGGGCAGATTTGATGATCTTGGACATGGTAGACTTCGATGTTATTTTAGGTATGAGTTGGTTGTCCTCGCATTATGCTATACTTGATTGCCATTCTAAGACTATTACATTAGCCATGCCTGGGGCACCTATACTCAAGTGGAAGGGTGACCTTAGTCCCCTCCCTGAGAAAGTAATATCCTTTGTTCGTGCTATGAAGCTAGTAGAGAAGAGTTGTTTAGCTTATCTGGCACATATCCATGATACCAGTGCAGATACTCCATCCTTTGATTTGGTTCCATTGGTACGCGAGTTTGCGGATGTGTTCCCTGTGGACTTGCCTGGTATGCCACCAGATCATGATATTGACTTCAGAATTGACTTAGACCCAGGGACTCGTCCTATCTCCATCCCACCTTATAGGATGGCACCAGTAGAACTCAAGGAATTGAAAGAGCAGTTGCACGATCTTCTGAGTAAGGGGTTTATTCTCCCGAGTGCCTCTCTATGGGGCGCTCCTGTGTTGTTTGTTAAGAAGAAGGATAGGTCTATGCATGTGTGCATTGATTACCGTCAGCTGAATAAGGTAACTGTCCGAAATAAGTATCGCATTCCCCGTATTGATGACTTATTTGATCAGTTATAGGGAGCTTCTATGTTCTCTAAAATCGATTTAAGATCAGGGTATCATCAGTTGAAGATTCGGGCAGAGGATGTTCCAAAAACTGCTTTTCGAGCAAAGTATGGGCACTATGAGTTCTTGGGTATGTCTTTTGGGATCACAAACGCCCCAACTGTGTTCATGGATTTGATGAACAGTGTGTTTAAGCCCTATCTGGACTAATTCGTAATAGTGTTCGTTGATGATATCCTGGTGTACACTAGGAGTAAGGAAGAGCATGAGAAACATTTGAGAATTGCTCTTGGAGTATTGTGAGAGAAGGAGTTGTATGCTAAATTCGCCGTTGTGAATTATAGTTTTCGTGTCTTTCTTGGGGCATGTCATTTCGAAAGAGGGTATTATGGTGGATCCTTAGAAAATTCAGACAGTCAAGGAATGGGCTAGGCCCACATCAGTAATCGAGATTCGTAGTTTTGTGGGTCTGGCTAGCTACTATCGTCGATTTGTGAAAGGTTTTATCTCTATTGCTTCATACGACCCGCGTTTGGACTCGGAAAAAGAGGTACCATTTTAGTGTCCGACGAGTGTGATGAGAGCTTTTAAAAGCTCAAAAACAAAAGGCGACCACAAGCACCAATTCTAGCATTGCCCGCGGAGGGCAAGGATTTTGTTGTTTACTGTGATGCTTCACATTCTGGTTTGGGTGCTGTTTAGATGCAGGAAAAGAAGGTGATTGCTTATGCTTCTCGCCAGTTGAAGGTGCATGTGAAGAACTATCCTACTCATGATCTAGAGTTGGCAGCGAAAATGTATGCATTGAAAATCTTGCGGCACTACTTGTATGGTGTCCATTGTGAGGTGTACACAGACCATCGCAGTTTGCAGCATGTGTTCACTCAGAAAGATCTAAACTCTAGACAACGGAGATGGATAGAACTGCTGAAAGACTATGACACCACTATTTTGTATCACCCTGGTAAGGTTAATGTAGTAACTGACGCATTGAGTAGGAAGTCAAGCTAGTATGGGAAGTCTCGCTCGTTTGATCTCTTACGAGCGTCCGCGCGCTAGAGTGTGCGACGATGGCTAACAGTTTTATGAGACTGGATGTTTCTAACACAGGCAAGGTATTGGCTTGTGTTGAGGCTCGGTCATCAATCTTAAAGAAGGTTAAGGCGAAGCAGTTTGAAGATGCTAAGCAATGTAAACTACGTGATAGGGTGTTGCGTGGTTAGGCCAAAGAGGTCGTGATTGATGAGGAGGGTGTGTTGCGGATCAAAGGGTGGGTGTGTGTGCCATGTATGGGAGACTTGATTAAGACCATTCTGACAGCGGCTCATAGTTCGAGGTATTCTATCCATCTTGGTGCCACTAAGATGTATCGTGATCTGAGGCAACATTACTGGTGGACTAGGATGAAATGTGATATAGTAGAGTTCGTTGCTCAGTGTCTGAATTGCCAACAGGTGAAGCATGGACATCAAAAACTTAGGGGTACATTGCAGAGGATGCCTATTCTCGAGTGAAACTGGGAAAGAATAGCCATGGATTTCGTGGTGGGTCTTCCGAAGACGCTAGGGAAGTTTGACCTATCTGGGTTATTATTGACAGGTTAACTAACTCTGCCCACTTTATTCTGGTGAAGATAACTTATGATGCGAAAAAATTGGCTAAGGTTTACATTAGGGAGGTGCTTAGACTCCGCGGGCTTCCTATCTCCATCGTGTCCGACAGGGGCACCGCATTCACATCCAGGTTTTGGGAGTGTTTTCATGAGTAGTTGGGTACGAGGTTAGAACTTAGCACAGCCTTTAATCCTCAGACCGACGGCAATCTGAGCGGACTATTTAGGTTCTTGAGAATATGCTCCGTGCGTGTGTGATAGATTTCGGTGGGCATTTGGGATCAGTTCTTGCCCTTAGACGAATTTTCTTACAACAATAGCTATCACTCGAGTATTGATATGGCCTCATATGAGGCATTTTACAGAAGGAGGTGTAGGTCTCCTATTGGATTATTTGATGTATTCGAGGTAAGACCGTAGGGTACTGATCTTCTGAGAGAGTCCCTAGAGAAGGTGAGGTAATTCTGTCATGACCCAACCTCGTGGGCCATGACTAGTGCCCGAGCTGGACACCCGTACACACCTATTAACCATAATCAACATACAAGCAACTTATATACATACATGGGTCAGTCGTCGTCTCCAACTGTCGTATATAAACATGTGTATACATATCGCATATAAACCGGCAAGACTATCACAATAACCACAGCATCTCAATAACCACTGCGGATGGGACCGCCCAAAACATAAATCACACAGACATAGCCGAACAGTAACTATTCACAACCCACACATGTGTCTACGTACCTCTGGAGTAATCACGGAACCATATGACGGGACGGGGCCCCGCGTACCCCCGAATAAACGTACATATATACAACGAAGGAATCTCGTACCAAAATATGGGCTCGGACAAGGAGCGCTCCAAGACGGCACGGGATGTCCTAAACTGGCGGATCACCAAAACGATCGTACGAACTCAACGGGCATGAAACGCACCCAGAAGAAAAGGGGGTCGATTAATATGTACGAGCATGTAAAGCATGGAATACGATGAAATGTAATCGCATCGAAATAAGGAGTATAGAAAATTAGTACAAAGAACCAGAAAACCACAAAGCTTGCCTTTGAAACATATATCATGCATGTCCATATCATATCCAATTCATTATGGGACTTAGAAACATAAGTGAATGATCATCTTGTACATATGCGCATATAACGTGTCCCGGCCCTCCAGTGAGGGACTCGGTAAATAAGATCATCATATCGTCATGTCATCATATCATCATGTCATCATATATAAATATATATACCGTACCCGGCCCTCTAGTGAGGGATTCGGTGAAATAATCATATATATACCGTACCCGGCCCTCTAGTGAGGGACTCGGTGAAATAATCATATATATACCGTACCCGACCCTCTAGTGAGGGACTCGGTGAAATAATCATATATATATCGTACCCGGCCCTCTAGTGAGGGACTCGGTGAATGAGATCATGTCTCTATCATGTATATCATACTCGGCCCATCCGGTGGGCTGGCGCCATCATCATATCATCATATACCGTACCCGGCCCTCTAGTGAGGGACTCGGTGAACAATGCAGTGAAATTGTGCACGAATACATACCCGCCCCGGGACTCGGTTAAAAATGAAACAATAGCTCGCACGAGCAAAGTAGTGAGAACATATGCGCATAAATCATCTTTTAAGACTCGATAGATAAGTAGACAAATCAACGCTCGAGTACCCGGCTAATAGTCACACTCAGGACTCTTGAAATATTATTACGAAATATGTCACATAACATCTCAGGGATCATAAACATTTATCAAGCCAATCCGAGCCCGCCTATGAAAGTTACGGGCATTATTCATTATAGAATCCTCTACGAACACATCATAGCAATCCGAGACCATATATGAAAGTTAGGGACATTATACGTTATAGAACACTTTAGGAATAAAAACTCTTTATGCAACATTCATTATCCAGACATACAAAAGACTCGAGGTCAATAGCTCGACTACATTAAGAGTGCGAATGTCAAGAAGTGAATAAGAATCGTAGACATGCTCGGATCTTAAGAGTAGAGTTACCCCAAGGCTCGTATCGTATCATACTTACATCTAGGACATGCCAAAAGAAAGAAAGGATAGGATTTACATACCTCATCCGCTCCCTAAGCTAATCTAAACTTAAGTCTCGGGCTTCCCAAGATCTACAACAACGTCATTACATACCAAACGTTAGCTATAGATACCTAGGGATTCCATCCCAAACTAGCACTTTATCTACAGAAATTTGGGCAGCATTTCCTCTGTAAATTCAACAACCCCGAGAATTCAACTCGGCCAAATCATCAACAACAATACCAACAACCATATTAACAACATCAACAATCAATTCAAAACGCATTCTAACGTTAGTAACTCTTTTCTACATAATTCGACAGCATTCCATTTACATTCAATCCAACTACATACATTCAAGCCAACATCAACGCTCACACGTTCAAGTACCAATCCGAAACCATTCAAACAAGATTCAAGAACACTTCAAACAATCCGCACAATATTCAAAACAACTCAACCAATATACTACTTCACCCGAAACCTCCCCAAACCCGAGAACAACAACAACAATACATTCCTTTCTCCCAAATTCATGAATTACACCAACAATCCACACGTTAACAATATCATTCTCATAAATATACAAACTACATTCAAATCACGTTGGCTTCTAAAACAACCCACAACAATTACAACTTCAACTTGAATCATTAAACTTTCATTATCATCATAGAATCCACAATAACAACAACCAAAAATACTAAATAAAATTTAGTTCACCATGTCATGCCAAACCCGACCACACAAGGCTCAACACCACCATGCAAGACTTCATGAATTTCATCCATTTCTACACACTACAACATGTACAAATCATCCATAACACATGAAAAAGAAAATTAAACCTTACCTTAGCACTTGACTTCTCAACTTGGCTAGAGGTTGTGATTGCAAAAATGAATGGTTTGCTTGCTCCAATGACCACTCCACGTTATAGAGGACCTTCCAATTGGTTGAAAAGCTAGAAGAAAATTATTTTTTGATCACTTTCTCAAAGTTCTTGTTCGGCTTGCTATGGCCGAATGGTCTCTTTCTTTTTTTCTCCAAGGGTCTCCAAGGTTCTAAGGTTTGTGAAGATAATGAAGATGATTAATTCGTCATCTTTTGTATACATATATTATGCATCCATGTGGCCCATGGCCCACACCACCTTGCACGGCCACTTGGCCTTTTATTTCATGAATTAATAACTTCCTTTAATTCACTTTCAACCCTAAATTTTCCTTAATATTCCATACCAATGAAATCATAAGCAACTTATGCCTTAAAACAAAATCGGAGGTCAAAAGTCTCTATCGCGTATCCCGGAATAGTCTTGTCCTTAACTTATCATGGTTAGCTCGGATTATCCCAATGTACAAAGTACGGGATATAACATCCTTCCCCCCTTTAGAACATTCGTCCTCGAATGTTAAACTAGTCTTACAGGGTCTTACGAGCACTTCGGGGGAAGTTCCTTTTGTAGCTATCACACACAGTTTATTCCTTAATCCACATAACCAATTTAGGAATTTGGATCACCTGTAGGCATAGGAAACAAGTGGGGATACTTCTTCTTCATCTCCTCTTCGACTTCTCAAGTCATCTCCTTCCTGTTATCGTTCCGCCACAATACCTTAACAAAAGCCACGTCTTTAGTACGCAACATTCTTACCTTACGAACGATGTAATAAGGTTCAATACATCTCGGGTTAAACTCCTCCTTCTTGCCGAATCTCATTACACCTTTCATGGGTGATATCTTCAAGCATACCCACTCACCAATCTGGAATTCAAAGTGTCGATGCCGATTGTCGTCATATGATTTCTATCGTCTCTGAGCTGCTAATAGCCGTCCCCTGCTTCAACTATCTTCAACTGATATAATTTTGAAAGAATTTGACGTATAAATTCACCCTCTTTTAGTAACTAGCTAGCTCTGACCATCTTGCTTAAATCATCTTAAAATCCCCCTTCACGCAACTTGTAACATCCTAGGCACATTATCTCGTGTCGTTTCTTCATCTTTAAGTCAACCTCTTCTATTGTCCCTTTGCTCCGGTTTTGCTCTCACCCTTCCTGTCACACATTATGTTGCAATCTTTACAAAAATACGCGCAGGTGCTCAATTCTTGCCCAAGAAATACCTTAGCGTGGCTTAATTAATCCTTATGGTTCACTTTGTCTTCGCCTCTCTTTTCTTACAACCAGTATCGGAGTAGATCTTTTGTTCAACCATAGCCTTGTCCTGTTTGTCCTCAGTACCAACTCCATCTCGGTAATTTAGCTTAAACCATCTTTACATCTTTCCTTAATGCACCTAGAACATTATCACCGTATTGTTATTACTGAATCCAAACTTTTCTCATTAAGTATTTGCTTGGTCTCATCCCTAGCATATAAATATTCATAGGTAACATAACTACTCTTGTATGACTTGTATAAAGCATATTCCATCTTAGTTACGGTCTTTCCTTATCCTGGTTCACTCTGCTCCACATATTCCTTCCGCCCTAACATTCGCTTGTAGCCTATCCTGTCATACTCTTTTTATTTCCATTCATCGAAGCAGCGTCTTTTCATTCCTTCAAAAATTTTCCAACCCACCAACCTTGTTCCTTTTATTACAATTGTCAACTCGTTCCTGCTTCCTTCTGATATCTTCTTGATATGCCGATACGTTCCGAATTCTGGCTCCAAGCTAATAAGTTTCCCCTTCTGGAGCATGAGAACGCCATGATCCTTTTCAAGTCCAATATGTTCTCCCCCCTATTAAGGAGGTCCTGATACACCAATAGTTTCTAGTATCCATCGTCTTCGGTACTTATCTTTCGAGAGTTAGAAATCTCTTAGCATCGTTGCACGGCCTAATCATTCTTTCTTTTACTTCTCATTCCTTATCCCTCTTGTCGAAGTCTGTTCTCCGACCCCACACATTTCTCTTTTGTTCCATACTACCATACTCTATCCCTTTCACACGCCTACTTTCGGATGTTTACCCAAATAGTCCCGTACTTTGCCCGTCGCCTCTTTTGGAGGCTTTACTCACTCGTGTTTCTCACTTTTCACTTTGTCCGACATTTTCCAATCTCAATTAGGCGGCACTTTTATTCCGACATTCTGATCCCCTTGCCGTTCATCTACTCACTTTCTTTCTTTTCCAAATATCATTGTGTTAGTACTTCCCAAGCTTATCCTATAGTGAAAACAAAGATCGCCTTGCCTCGTAATATTTGTGCCATTTATTTTTCTTTTCACTTGAACTTCGTTACCATGTTCGATTAATGCCTTCCGTATACCGCCACATTGGTTGCCGGAATACACATATCCGCTGATATAGCTATGTACGGGATATCATGTGCATACCTATATAGACATAATTACTACTATCTTGCTTCCAAAATATTTCCAAACACTATTCCCACTCACCCTAATCTTGGAGCTGTGATGCACCTTCTTTCTCTTCACCGGTCTAGTCCGCCTCGGCCTACGCGAACTCTTAAGGTTTTCACCAACTCTGTATACTCTAATTTTTCCCTTAGGTTACTCTAGCTTCCCATTTGTCTCTCCTGTGTCTGACTTTATAGGACTTTTAGTACACTTCCCAGGGGGTCACCCATCCTAAAATTTCTCTCACTCCAAAGACGCTTAACTTTGGAACTCCGATGAAATACGATGCTTTAATACTAGTATGGTAGCGTCCTCCTCACCGCATGACCTTCATCACATAATCTGGAGTAAGTTAAAGTCTTAACAGATTTCAAAACGTTCTCATAGAACATCTCCCTCCGAATTAGAAGGGGGGTCTCTAACTCTTCTGACTCCACAATTACTATTTTAGCCCTTTTTGCAATCCTCAAAATTAACTTTTCACCTATAGATATGACTACTTCCCGTCCTAAACTTCCAGATTCCCGATGGTGATGGACACACCTTGATCGCCGTTACTTACAAATACTTGGTTATCGGCCTTTGGATTTCTGCTTGCCGCTATTAAGTAACACTCATACAGTAAATACACATACATAAAAGTATTCCAATAAGGACTCATATACCTGTAACCGCATTTGGTGATGCCTCCTGATCCTGTCTACTGGCCAACGCATATAGGCGGTTCGATGGACCGCTAGAACTGGAGGCTCCGCCACGGCCTGCTGGTGTCGGTATACCCTGCCCCATAGGGCGCATGGGTACAGGAGAAGATGATCCAGCAACTGACCCAGTAGGCTGAGCTGCACCACCTGGACTATCCCTATACGGACACTCCCTCATAATATGGCCCTGACGGCCGCAAGTAAAGCAAGCACACACAGCCAGCGAAACGGCATTCCCCAAAATGAGGCCTACCACAACGAGAACACCGAGGCAAAGGTGGCCTCGACTGACCCGAACTCCTGTCCACCTGCGAACCCGGAGCCCTGGAGCTCTGACCAGCTCCTGAATACCCTGTGCTATCCAATCTCCTACCCAGAAATCGTGGGGGTCCACTCCGTGCCGGGCCGGGAAGAATACCCGCAGTACGTCGAGGTCGCCGCCTCGAAACTCCCCGAATAACCGCCGATCTAGCCCCTTCGGGCCGGCCCCCGTCATGATCTTTGTCGGCCGACGCCCTCCGTGTCGATCCTCCATCCCCCGCATAGGCCCGCACTCGAGCAATATCCATGCCGGGCTGGGAAGCCATTACCATGCAGCTATCAACCAAATAACGGTCCAACCCCATCACATATCGATGCATCCTATCGGTCATACCAGCTACAATAGTGGGTGCATATCTGGCCAATGAATCAAACTCGAGACTATAATCTCGAACACTCCTGCCATTCTGCCTTAGACGTAGGAATCTATAAACTCTGGCCCGCCTCATCTCCGGAGGTAGAAAGTGGCCAAGAAAGGCCTCCACAAACTTGTCCCATACTGCTGGAGGAGCATCCTCGCCCCTAGACAACTCCCAGGACTCATACCAATTAGCGGCTACATCACGCAACCGATGTGAGGCCGCCGACACACCCTCGGGCCTCGAAGCTCGATTATCCTCCTGTGCGCTGCATCTGTCGAATAAACTCCTGGGGGTCCTCCTCGGGCTTTGACCCGTAGAACTCGAGAAGATTACAAGTCAAGAAATCACGGGCCTTCAAACTATCACGTCGGTCTGCATGGTCACCACCCAATCCGTGCCTGCGAGCCTGCCCTGCCACTAGTCTAGTCAGCAGCTGAACCGCATCCCTCATAGCCCTATCCTCCGCCCCTGGCTGGGGGGCTGGAGGCTCGGGTACTAGAACCCCGGGAGCTGGCGGCGGAGCCGCCCCCTGATCTGCAGCCGCTGCTACCCTGTGCTCCTCTGGTAGAGACGATTTAGCATAGCTCGCTGACTAGAGCACCACCTTAGGCACAGGCTGAGCACGGGCCCTGGTAACTTCCGGGCCTGGCTAGTCTCTCCACCGCCGCCGACTTGCCCTTTTCGCGCCCGTCGCCTTCTTTGGAGGCATCGCTGAAAGCATAACAATTCGTTAGGGAGGAGTCATCCTGATAATACAGCTCTATCGCACGATCTAGGATAAGAAGGAAAGATGTTATACCTCGCGTTTTGTACGTTTGAATATTTCGAGTGAATGGCGGGAGGATAAGGACGAGGTTATATTTTCTGGTTTTGTTTGAATGCGCGAGTCGCTTGTAAATATTATGGGCATGGAATATTGAGGGCGAATGTGGAATTTAGAAGTTTCTATTAATTCATGACTTGTTGGAGAAGTCATTATGGTCGTGGGTCCCACTTATGCATTGGCCACTTGTTGCAAGCCATGCAATAAAACATGTGTTCATCTTATGTTTTGGTGGCCAAAAACATATGGTGGACAAAGATGACAAGGCTAGAATTCATCTTTTGTCTTTTGGAAAATTCTAGAAATTTGAAGAAAAATTGGAGGGAAAAGAAAGAAGAGAAAAGAAGAAGAAAAAAAAAAGAAAAGAAGAGCACATGGCAAGCCATGTGCTTGGCCATGTGCATGGTCATGTGCATATATTTATATATATAGGAGCAAGTCATGAGGAGACACAACACTTCATCATTTTGCCTCCTAGAAACTTCAAGAAAAAGAAAAAGATGGAGAAAAAAGATAGAGAGAAACGGCCACAAGGGGCTGGCGAACCAGCCCCATGGTGTTGATCATGGAAAAACATTGTTTCTTCTAGCTTTCATATCAATTGAAAGGTCCTCTACACTATGGAATAATTGTTGGAGCATGCAAAACACCTTTCTTGCAAAATAGAGGTCTAGCCGAAGTGAAGAACAAGTGAGTAAGGTATGATTCAATCTTGTTTTGTATGTTATGGATGGTTGTTCATGTTATAGTAGGTAAAAATAAATGAAATTCATGGAAATATAGAAGTGGAAGGGCAGCCGTGTAGGTGTAGTGTGTGTGTTGTGCTGGAGTAAGGAATTAATTATATTCAACATGTTGTGTGTATGTTGTAATGTGTAGAAATGAATAAAATTCATGAAAAGGGTGGGGTGGTGTTGTGGCCGTATGTATGTGGTGTAGTGTAGAAGTGAAGGATTAAGTTTATTTGCTGTTTTGGTTGATTGTTGCTATAAATGTTATGATGAAAATGAATGTTCAATGATTCATGTTGGAATTGGAAATGTTGTGGGCTATTTTGGAGAGCAATATGATTTCAATATAAATTCTTGTGTGCATGAGAATAATAATCGTTAGCATGCGGGTTGTTGATATAGTTTATGAGTTTGAAAGAAGTAAATGTATTGTTAGTGTTCTTATGGTATTTGGAAGATTTGGGTTGGAATGTCTTGAACATGTTGGGAATTGATTATTGATATTGTTATTGTGATTGATGGTTTGGTTGTTATTGGTTTGGCCGAGTTAGAATCTCGGGGATGGCGCATTTACAGGGGAAATGCTGCCGAAATTTCTGTAGACAAATGTTGATTCAAGATTCGGATTCTTAAGGACTCTAATTGATGTTTGGTAAATGTGACCAAATTGTAGATTCTGGCGAACTTGGAACTTGAATTTGGAGGAGCGTAAGAAGCGGAAAAAGGTATGTAAGGCTTCACTTTCCTTCTTTGGCATGTCTTAGACATAATAGGCTTGAATACGCGCCTCGGGGATGATTCCATTCCTAGAAATCCGAATTTGAATTGACCCTCTTTCATTCAATAGAATTGAATCAAGTTTGGTGTGTTTTATTGAAACAATTGTTTAAACATCTCTAACTTGCCCAAATGGAACCAAGTGATCCTTAGACCTTCATAAGTGACTCCATAATGCTTAACGCACGTAAATTGTGTACGCCGCCTCAGCTGACTCGAGGTGGGCCCACTATTCCTGAATTCTCTCCTATTGTCCCATTTGGCTTATTCTCATTCTATATTTAAGGAAAGCTTTTGGTTATTATTCCGACTACTAAATAATAGTTATTTTAACAAATCCATTGATTTCTAAGCATGATTCTTCTCCTCCGATAGCTAGTAAATGTTTTCCAAAATGCCCGTATTTTCCCAGAACAAAGGTTTATGGCAAAGTAAGTTTTACAACAATGACGATGAACATGTTCTACAATGACATGGATGATGTCAAGGAAGAAAATGTTTACATGATGAATATGACCATGATGATTCTATGATTAAAGGTTCCAAGTTTATGATTCCAGTGACGAGATGAGAACGTTAAGCTATTTCTTGAATTCTCAACTCTATTCATGAATAATGTCCTTTTTTTAAAGATTCCAAGTATACGAAACGAAGTCTTATGATCCTGTTTTATGTTTTCTCATGACATTACTCTCTATTAAAAGTCTCGCCTTATATTAATCGTTCCTTCAAGGTGAGACAAGCGCCCATAGTTATTCCATAATATAGTCGGAGGTTCCCGACCTTACGTCACTCCGATGGGTACATGATTTTCTTGGGCTCTCCCCGCATGCTTATATGACATATGTTTATGAAAAATGTATATGTACATGGGGTGGGGGAAGGGATACATGGGGGAAATGGGAAGGGAACCATGTTTCATTGCCACCTGGTCAGCTGGCTTATCATCCCGGACGCGGGATGCCCGGACGCGGGATTTATGGGCGAGCCGGAGTATTTCGGCGCAATGTGGGCGAGCCGACGCTGTTCGGTGCTATCATACTATAATACACTATGATATGCTATGATACTATGATACACTATGATATGCTATGATACTATGATACACTATGATACGCTATGATACTATGATACACTATGATATGCTATGATACTATGATACACTATGATATGCTATGATATAACATGACATGACATAAATTCTATTTTCTATGTCTATGAAAAGAAATGTTCTTTTTTTTTAAAAAGGGAAAACAAGCATGCATGGCATCCGCCCCTAGGGGCACTCATACGCACAGGTTACTCTATTATCCTATGATATGTTCTATGTTTCCATGCAGTTACTGTTCATATGTACAGGTTATCCCTTTACTCACGATATGATATCCTGTTATTATTCATGCTTATATCTCCTACCATGTTGCTATTCCGGCCTTGCATACTCAGTACATAGCTCGTACTGACCCCTCTTCTTCGGGGTTTTTCATGCCGCGTGGTACACCCGGATGTCCGTGAAGCCATTATAGAAGATGTTCCAGCGGAGTTGGCATCTCCATTTGCTCTGGAGAGTTGCCGGGTCAAGAGTCCTATGCTATGATGTCATGTTCGAGTTAGAGACTTTGCAGACAGAGTCGTGAGTCTAGAGTGACAGTTTTGAAAACGGCCCCACTAGCCGATATGTTTTATTATACATTATGTTACAGGGTCCTTACTCTTACAAACTGTGTTTAGTTTGAAAAACGACAAAAAGATTTTACAAATTTTACTATGTATTTTACTTTCATTTGATTTAAGAATCCAAAGAGAAGATGTGAGTAATAAGAGTCCGCGGGTTCGCTCGGCTCCGAATACGGGGTCGGGTGCCCATCACACCTTAGTAAGATCGGGGTGTGACAAAAGATAACATCCTAAATGTCCTGTAGCTTCCTGTTTATAGATGTGGTGCACAACACACCGATAAACAAGACTCTACTAGACATGGTCTGCAGACACTCCGAGGACGAACCGCTCTGATACCACTTTTGTCACGACCCAACCCCATGGGCCATGACTAGTGCCCGAGCTGGACACCCGTACACACCAATTAACCATAATCAGCATACAAGCAACTTATATACATACACGGGTCAGTCGTCGTCTCTAACTGTCATATATAAACATGTGTATACATATCGCATATAAGCGGGCAAGACTATCACAATAACCACAGCATCTCAAGAAAACATATATATACACGCAGCCGACAAGGCTGCCACTGCGGATGGGACCGCCCAAAAGATAAATCACACAGACATAGCCGAACAGTAACTATTCACAACCCACACATGTGTCTATAGACCTCTAGGAGTAATCACAGAACCATATGACGGGACAGGGCCCCACCGTACCCCTGAATAAACGTACATATATACAACGAAGGAATCTGTACCAAAATATGGGCTCCGGACAAGGGAGCGCGCCAAGATAGCAGAATGGATGTCCTAAACTGGCGGATCACCAAAACGATCGTCTGTACTTGCGGGCATGAAACGCAGCCCTCGAAGAAAGGGGGTCAGTACGGAATATGTACTGAGCATGTAAAGCATGGAATATAGTAAATAGAATCGTACTGAAATAAGGAGTATAGAAAATTAGTACAGTAACCAGAAAACTACAAAGCTTGCCTTTGAAACATAAATCATGCATGTCCATATCATATCCAATTCATGATGGGACTTAGAAACATAAGTGAATGATCATCTTGTACATATGCGCATATAACGTGTCCCGGCCCTCCAGTGAGGGACTCGGTAAATAAGATCATCCTATCGTCATGTCATCATATGTATATATATATCGTACCCGGCCCTCTAGTGAGGGACTCGGTGAAATAATCATATATATACCGTACCCGGCCCTCTAGTGAGGGACTCGGTGAAATAATCATATATATACCGTACCCGACCCTCTAGTGAGGGACTCGTTGAAATAATCATATATATACCGTACCCGGCCCTCTAGTGAGAGACTCGGTGAAATAATCATATATATACCGTACCCGTCCCTCTAGTGAGGGACTCGGTGAAATAATCATATATATACTGTACCCGGCCCTCTAGTGAGGGACTCGGTGAATGAGATCAGGTCTCTATCATGTATATCATACTCGGCCCATCCTGTGGGCTGGCGCCATCACCATATACCGTACTCGGCCCTCCAGTGAGGGACTCGGTGAACAATGCAGTGAAACTGTGCACGAATACATACCCGGCCCGGGACTCGGTGAAAGATGTAACAACAGCTCGCACGAGCAGAGTAGTGAGAAACCATATGCACATAAATCATCTTTTAAGACTCGATAGATAAGTAGACAAATCAACGCTCGAGTACCCGGATAATAGTCACACTCAAGGCTCTTGAAATATTATTACGAAATATGTCACATAACGTCTCAGGGATCATAAACATGTATCAAGCCAATCCGAGCCCGCCTATGAAAGTTACGGGCATTATTCATTATAGAATCCTCTACGAACACATCATAGCAATCCGAGACCATATATGAAAGTTAGGGACATTATACGTTGTAGAACACTTTAGGAATAAAAACTCTTTATGCAACATTCATTATCCAGACATACAAAAGACTCGAGGTCAATAGCTCGACTACACTAAGAGTGCGAATGTCAAGAAATGAATAAGAATCATAGACATGCTCGGATCTTAAGAGTAGAGTTACCCCAAGGCTCGTATCGTATCATACTTACATCTTGGACATGCCAAAAGAAAGAAAGGATAGGCTTTACATACCTCGTCCGCTCCCTAAGCTAATCTAAACTTAAGTCTCGGGCTTCCCAAGATCTACAACAACGTCATTAAATACCAAACGTTAGCTATAGATACCTAGGGATTCCATCCCAAACTAGCACTTTATCTACGAAAATTTGGGCAGATTTCCTCCTCAGAATTCAACAACCCCGAGAATTCAACTCGGCCAAATCATCAACAACAATACAAACAACCATATTAACAACATCAACAATCAATTCAAAACGCATTCTAACGTTAGTAACTCTTTTCTACATAATTCGACAACATTCCATTTACATTCAATCCAACTACATACATTCAAGCCAACATCAACGCTCACACGTTTAAGTACCAATCCGAAACCATTCAAACAAGATTCAAGAACACTTCAAACAATCCGCACAATATTCAAAACAACTCAACCAATATACTACTTCACCCGAAACCTCCCCAAACCCGAGAACAACAACAACAACACATTCCTTTCTCCCAAATTCATGAATTACACCAACAATCCACACGTTAACAATATCATTCTCATAAATATACAAACTACATTCAAATCACGTTGGCTTCTAAAACAACCCACAACAATTACAACTTCAACTTGAATCATTAAACTTTCATTATCATCATAGAATCCACAATAACAACAACCAAAAATACTAAATAAAATTTAGTTCACCATGTTATGCCAAACCCGACCACACACGGCTCAACACCACCATGCAAGACTTCATGAATTTCATCCATTTCCACATACTACAACATGTACAAATCATCCATAACACATGAAAAAGAAGATTAAACCTTACCTTAGCACTTAACTTCTCAACTTGGCTAGAGTTTGTGATTGCAAAAATGAATAGTTTGCTTGCTCCAATGACCACTCCACGGTATAGAGGACCTTCCAATTGGTAGAAAAGGTAGAAGAAAATTATTTTTTGATCACTTTCTCAAGGTTCTTGTTCGGCTAGCTATGGCCGAATGGTCCCTTTCTTTTTTTCTCCAAGGTTCTCCAAGGTCCTAAGGTTTGTGAAGATAATGAAGATGATTAATTAGTCATCTTTTGTATACATATATTATGCATCCATGTGGCCCATGGCCCACACCACCTTGCACGACCACTTGGCCTTTTATTTCATGAATTAATAACTTCCTTTAATTCACTTTCAACCCCAAATTTTTCTTAATATTTCATACCAATGAAATCATAAGCAACTTATGCCTTAAAACAAAATCGGAGGTCAAAAGTCTCTACCTCGTATCCCGGAATAGTCTCGTCCTTAACTTATCATGGTTAGCTCGGATTATCCTAATATACAAAGTACGGGATATAACAAATTCAAGCCAAGCTTTTGGCCGCACAAAATTGGCAGAAGGAGTATGCGGACCGCAAGGTCGTAGATCTTGAGTTTAAGAAAGGAGAGCAAGCGCTGTCGAAGGTCTCACCCATAAAGGGTTTGAAGTTTGAAAAGAAGGGCAAACTTAGCCCAAGGTTCATTAGTCCGTTTGAGATTCTAAAACGTGTGGGAGAGGTGGCTTACAAGTTGGATTTACCTCTGAGTTTATCAGGCGTTCATCCGGTGTTCCATGTGTCGATGTTGAAGAGGTACCATGGCGATGGTTCCTATATCATCCATTGGGATTCGGTTTTGTTGGATGAAAATCTGTCATATGCGGAAGAGCCCGTTGCTATCTTAGACAGGGATTTGCGCAAGTTGAGGTCCAAAGAAATAGCTTCTGCGAAAGTTCAACAGAGGAATCGACCAGTGGAAGAAGCTACTTGGGAGACAGAGTCCGATATGCATAGCAAATACCCACAGCTTTTCGCCGAGTCAGGTAACTCCTCCCTAGTTTTCTCACCCTTGTCTGTTCGGGGATGAACGGTGTTTTAATTGGTATCTGGTGTAACGACCCTTCCGATCATTATGGGGAATTAAGACTCCGTTGGGATTTTTGAGGCCGCAGGTGGATTCGTGGGGCGTCTTTTTGTATGTGTGCAGTTTAGAGTTCTGATTTTGAGGACTTTGATGAAATGTGGGGTGATAGGGGGAAAAACTGGACAAAAAAGGGAGCTCACTGCCCAAAACAGACAGCTATGGCGGTGGGAGTACCCCTGTGGCAATGGGTGGACCACTTCTAGCGGCCTACCATTTGTCGGGTGGCTGCTGTGGCGAACAATTGACAGCTATGGCAGAACTGCTATAGTGGTGAGCGGATTTCCTTACAGCAGTCACTTGACCGCTATAGCGGGATTGCCGCAGCGGCGTGATCACCGTTGTAGCGGTCGCCGGAAAATAGTGGCCCTGGATTTTTATACTTAGTCTCATATTCTCTATTCACAAAACACCAATTCCAAAAAAGCACCTAGAGAGAATTTTCAAGCTAGGGCAAGATAACCTTGAGAGGTAAGTTCTATTGCTTTTCATTCTATCATTCCCGTCCGCTTCATTATGGTAATCATCTTCATGGGTCTTTAATGGTGAAAGTAAAGTAGAAATCCTAGAATGTCAATAAACCTTCTAAACTTGATGGATTGGGGTTGTTATTGCTTATTTACCTTTTAAATGAATGGATTAGTTGCTATTTGTCATAAATTGAACATTTAGAATAGTAACTAAGTGATTTGAGACCTAAGGTTCTATAAAAATGGTGTCTTTGCCAAAGAAAACTCTTTGTAATGGGAATGTTTGATAGAATGTTGTATAAATTGATGGTAAATGAATGCTAGGGGCCTTGATAGGTTGTTTGTCACCTAGAAAATCATCCACCCTTAGAGTGGGGAAAGGGAAGGGTATTCTTGCTTTGGTGTTTGTAAATTGAGCAATGTGACTCATTGAGCCTTCTATTTTTAAACCGTGAACGTATTGAAGCTTTGAGGAAAGGTAAGGTTGTAACAGAGTAACCTGCGTGTTCAAGCTCTACTTTGAGGTAGGTTACGGTTTACTTAAGTTAGACTTTGGTTAGTTGATTGTTTGTTTGGTGATCCCCTTAGGAGAAAGCATGTCTAGTTTTCATGAATGGTATTGTGTGGTTAATACCTACGTGAATGCGATTGATTGATTGTGTAGGCTCCGGGCCATTATTCCTGTGTGATTAAATCGACAGTGGGTGTGTTGTGATGGGAAGCTAATATAATCTTCTCAAGAGTATTGTGACATGAAATGATGAGTTGATTTCTTGGTATTGGAAAGATAAGAAACACTGTTCAGTAAGAGGTAGGGAAAGGCACTCATGTGATCGAGCTATGGGCTCGTGGTCCAAGGATCATTCTGAAAACAAGAGGTACTTTGATATGTCCCGCGATCGAGGTTAGTTCTGGGGTGGAGGTTTGTGCTCGGGTCCGTAGGGTATTCCGGAACGAGTGGTACAGGGACACCATGGGTCCCCTGCAGGGCATGGCTACTGAGATAAGACATCAGGTAGCATGTATGTACAGCGAGTGAGGTTATTATGGCAAATTTATTTCTGTTGTGACTTACGTTATTGTGATGTTTGACATCTTGGTGATTTGATTGTGATTATTCTTGGCTGACTTACTGTGATTTATTGATGATCATGACTGTTGACTAGCTTGTTTTATTCTATTGATTTTACAAAATATGCATGACACTAATCCTTGTCAGCCTATGATATCTATCGGTACATAGTGTTTATTCTGATTCTACCTTGCTGCATTCTTTGAGTGCAAATTTTGATGCAGAGACCGTTGCTCGTCCTCACATTTAGCGCGGAGGATAATTGTTGATAGATTTTAGGGTGAGATTCTTCCCATGCCAAGCCGCCCGAAGATCTTTCTTCTATGATGTCTTTTCGTACTATGGACATTATGGATTACTAAATTATTAGACTTCATATTCTTAGACATGTTTTTAGCTTAGAGTTCTGTACGATGACTTTTGAATTTTGGGGGTTGTAATAGTTAGAACTTCCACACTTATTTCAGTATTTATGGCATGATTTATTTTGTTCTTTGATATTTGAATGAGTCTGTTTAGCTGGGTTAATATAAAATCGGATTGAATAGATAGGTGTCTGTATGTTGGTTCGCCCACTAGGATTTAGATGGGTGCCAGTCATGGCGGGTTGGGTCGTGACACCAAATTTACCACAACATCAAGTAGAAGTAAGAACAATCACCTTCCATGAACTAGCTTAGGGTTTTAAAGCTTGATCCCTCAAGTGATGGATTAAGATGGATGGAGAACTTTTGAGTGAATTTGGAGGACCTCAGGGTTCTAATTTTTTGAAAATAATCAGGTCCAAGTTGTGGACGCCTCTATATAATTTAGCCAAAAAAGTTTACCAACATATATTTCACGGCACCAATTCATGGCCGTGAAATTTTTCACGCACCATGGAATGATTTCAGTGAATCCACCCTCTGCCACCATTCCACGGTGGACTAACACCACTTTTACAGTCCATGAAATGATTCACAGGTCGTGGAAGTGGCCGTGAAACTGCCTGGGTCCAATTTTTTTGGCGAAACGTATTCTTTTCGATTCGTTTGACGTCTAACCTTCGTACTCTTGTCCAACCATGTTTAAGAACTTATATAACTCCGAGATGTACCCATAGGCCTCATACACAACTTCCAATGAGTCCCAATGATTATCGGCTTAAGATGAAACTTTAACGTATGCAAAAGACTAGGTGTAACATTCTTCCCACCTTAAGAACACTCGTCCTCGAATGTTGAACTCTCAGGGGTCCTGTAGAAATTTTGGCATAGTCCCCCCTATAACTTTACCACTACCAACCTGTGACATAATAACCCAAAATATACAATGCCACACAGAGCCACAACAAGCAATAATAATAATAGCCCTACACGACCAGTAATCATAAGAAATGAAACACTACGCACCTGAAGGCAATGGTGTCTCTGTTTGGACCTCATCTGGGAGTGGAAACAAGTGCAGATACACAATCTCATAGCTTCTTTAGCTTCCCAAGGCATCTCCTCGACATTTCTATTCTTCCAAAGGACTTTAACTGAAGCTACAACCTTAGTCCCTAATCTCTGAACATGTCTATCTAGTATAGCAATGGGAACCTCTACATACGATAGTAACTCGGTAACCTGAACATCATTAACAGGTACGACTCTTGAAGGATCAGCAATACACTTACGAAGCATCGACAAGTGAAAAATCGGATGGACTGATTTTAATTCCGAAGGTATATCTAACTCATAGGCCTCCTGGCCCACTCTACATACAATTTTCTAAGGTCCAACGTACCGAGGGCTAAGCTCACCTTTCTTACTAAATCTCATTGAAACATGATGATGCTCTGTGGACCTGCAGAACAACCATACAAGGTCGTTTTCAGTAAAGCATGCCATCTACTGGTTGAACTTAAGTACAGAGCTTATTGAGCGATAAAGAAGCTGAACTTAGACTTTGTAAAACCTGGCGAAAAGCGGTTGTACAGTTGTACAAGTTGGATGAATTTTGCTATCATGCATATGTGAACACAAAAATGTGCAAGAAGTGAACAAAGAGGATACATGAAAAATGCATTCAGCACCGTGAGTTTAAGCCTGGGCAGTTCGCTTTGTTGTACAACTCAAGGCTCAAGGTGTTTGGTGGAAAGTTGAAGAGTAAGTTGTTTGGGCCATTTGAGATAGTGTGTGTGAAAGCACATGGAGCAGTTGAGTTAAAGCCGCTGGATTCAGACAAGACTTTCTTCGTGAATGGACAGTGAGTGAAGTATTATTGTGGAGAGGTTATTGATCACGAGGACATCTGTGGAATTGGAAGAGGCGTGGCAGTGGCTATGAGTTTGAAATGATAGATTATACATTAGTCTTATTGATATAGTTGCTTTTTTATGATGTCAAAAGAGGGAAGATTCAGTTAATATTCATACAATTAATGTGACACATCAGATATACTACGCATAGACATTATAACGAATCAAGGATGCTTGGAAAGAAGAAGATGATCACATTGACAGAAAGAAAGTGCTCGTTGAAGAGAGATGAAGAAAGATATTGTAATGACCTGCTTGGTCGTTATGAGCTTTTGGACTTGTTTTCACCAAAATAACTTCCACATAGCTTTATTATTCTATTTATGACTTTTGGGGGTGGGTGGCACAGTTCCCAAGGCAATTTGGAAGTTCTTAAGTTATGAAAATAAAAATATTTGACCAAAGGCAACATCGAGGGTGAACGAAGTCGAACTGGAGTTTCGTCAATTCTACGAGGTTCGAAAGGTGATTTATGACTTAGTCCAAAGATCTAGTTCGAATCTCAAGGGGTCAATCGTGTGTTTTGGATTGTAGGCAGAGAAACTAGTTTACTTAATGGATTTGGGTGAACTGCGGTCAACATCAGGTCAAGACAATCTTATTTTAATGTTTTGAGTAGGTTCGTAGCATGTTTTATGACTGAAATGTTTATTTGGTTTGTGCCTAGGAGGTTCCAGATGAATTTTAGGTTTTGAAATGAGATTTGGACTGAAATTTGGGTTGCTGCCTTTCTGATGCCAGGCACCCATCTTCACAATAGTGAGAAGGGTGTCGCGATCACGTAGCACGATGGGGTGGGCTATCACAATCTGGTTGGCTATTTGCGACCGCGTAGGCTATTTTTTGGGCCAGGTTTCGGTAGCGAATTGCCATCGTAAGAGTGGGATTCACTGTAGCAACCAGTAAGTTAATTCCCCAACTTTGAAAATCATTTCACAAATTCATACCTTGGCACGATTTCGCTCGAGGGTGAGATTCTAACTCTCTTTTTTTGTGCTCCCTCCTGATTTCTTCATTAATTAGCATTCTAATTCATGATTCTGGGCAGGGAATTTGAGGTTTTATCCCTAGAGTAGAAATTATGTGTTTCTTTAATTTCAATGTTAATTCATGGATGGTTTTAACTCATTTTCTTGATTAGACTACTTGGGTTATGGGAAAACCGATTTTCTATTAAACTTCTAATTTGCCCTTGTAGGCCTAGGTTTAACATTTGGGTGATTTTTGGTATCCAAGCTATAAGTTTAGCAATATCAAAGTCTAAGGATTCGTCTTCTCATGTACGACGCGTATTTGATAGATTGGGAACGATCTGAGGATTTTGAGCAAAGGAAAGGCGATAATTGAGGTGTTATATCCCATATTTTTATACGACGGATTATTCGTGAGCTAATTGACATAAATCCAAGGACAAGATTATTTTTGGATATGAGACAAGGACTTTTAATCCCCGATTTTTTATTAATGCACGAATTTTTTATTAATTATAACTAGTGAAAATATTAGTGGAGATTTGGGATTAATTTACCATGATTAGATTATTAAGTGGGGATTAGTGATTAATTATGATTAATTAAGTTAATTAGACCACTAAGTGGGCCCTACAAAAATGTGGCAAAATATGATTGGCCCTTAGATGTTAATGGGACACATGTCAAGGGCTGGACATGTGCCACCAATATGTGCTGCATATAAAGGGCAAATTGATGACTAAGGCCTAACATTTCATTCATAATTCATCTTCCACACAATAGAGCTAGAGAGTGACTTAGCTTGGCTACTAAAAGCCATGGTCGTCCATGGTGAAGCTTATGAAATGGTAGCCAAATAAATTCTTTTCCAAGGTATTTCAACCAATTGAAGGGTCCATAGCAACGTGAATTGATTCTTGGAGCAGCAAGGGTGTTTATTAGTTAAAGTCACCAATTTCAGCAAATTAAAGAGCCAAGTTGTTAAGGTAAGATTTGATCCTTTTCTATGTGATTTAGAGGTGGTTTAGACGTGTATAATATTGGTGGATGTGTATTGGATATAAGGAATTATGTATGTTGATATTGGAGTGTTGTTGAGCCGTGTAAGGGGGCTATTTTAGATAGAATTGATGAATTAATTTTAAGT
>NW_026715279.1:0-21252 GCF_029784015.1 Lycium ferocissimum | reverse complement strand
TCTCTCCCTTCCTCTAGCATGGCTCACGGCCAATACACACACACACTCACAATGCACCAAATTTTCATACTTTTCCATTTACTTCATAAGGCCATAACAACATAATCAACATACTAATAAGCTTAACCATTTCACTCCATCCACTACCCCTCCCACGGCTACACATGAACACACACCAATCACCATTCCATAATTTCCATGCAATTCCACTTATTTAACATGCTACAACATAAACCAAGCTTCATAACATAAGAAAATGAATTAATTCTTACCTTTTCTCAACTCTTCCACTTGCCACAAATGAAAGTTTCTTGCCAAAATAATTATATCACCTTGAAGGGAATCTTGAACTTAGTAGAAATTCCAAAAGAGATGGATTTTTGAACTAAGAATTAAGCTCCAAGAATATTTTTTTTTTCCTTTCTCTTCCTCTTGGCCGTGGCCTTTTTCTCCTCCCCTCTCTCAATTTTTCTTGAATGTTCCAAAAGATGAACATTCATCCATGTATATACTTATCCCTTTTATTAATTTGTCACATGGAATAATATTCCATGGACTTGGGCCATGAAGTGTGGCCGGTTGGGCTCCCCTTTGTTGGGCCTCATTTCTTTTTTTTTTTGAGCCCAACTCGTGGTAATTCTCGTTTTATAATTCCCGAAACAAATTTCCAAAATTCTAAATTTGCCCTTAGGCCTTCTCCGGTGTCTTACCCCACTAAATTTTCCATAGAACAACATAAACATATAACTAGAATCTAGAAATTGACTTATAACATACAAGTCACAATTATTTCAAAATTTCCCGAATATGCGAAAATGCCGGATATAACACAACAAACTCATTCTGGGTTCTTGGTATATGTTTGAAATTGACTTCTTGAAATCGATCCGCCAGTCTTTGCACAAGTCCAACATATGGTATGATCTTCTCATTTTTGGTGGCTCACTCTCCTCGAACCTAATGAATCAACAAATCTGAGTCGCCAATTACCTGAAGATTTCGTACATCTATGTCAAGGGCTAAACGAAGACCTATGATGCAAGCTTCATATTCAGCCATGTTGTTGGTACAGCTAAAGTTCAATTTGGTGGCCACTGGATAATATTGGCCTGAGTTCGAAACCAAAACGGCTCCGATTCCTGATCCTTTAAAGTTGACTGCTCCATCAAAGTATACGTTCCAGCCTAACTCATCTTCATTTTCTTCACCCTCAATTGTCATCACTTCTTCATCCGGGAAGTAAAGTCCACAAAGGTATGGGGTTGTCATCCACCGGGCTTCCTGCTAGTAAATCTGCTAACGCTTGACCTTTAACTGCTTTCTGTGCGATGTATTGGATGTCGAACTCACTCAATAGCATTTTCCATTTAGTCAACTTCCCTATTGGCATAGGCTGGTGAAAGATGTACCTTAGGGGGTCCATTCTTGAGATCAAATGAGTCGTGTATGCATCCATATAATGTCTTAACTTCTGAGACACCCAGGTTAGAGCGCAACACGTCTTTGCCATCAAAGAATACCTGGATTCGTAGGGTGTGAACTTTTTACTGATATAATAGATAACTCTCTCTTTCTTGCCTGTTTCGTCATTTTGCGCCAACATGCACCCAAAATCGATGGATTTGACAAGTATCTTTTGATTGTGTCGAAAGCTTTCTGACAATCCTCTGTCCATTTAGTTGGAGCATCTTTCTTGAGGAGTTTGAGAATCAGTTCTACAATTACTGTAGACTGGGCAAAGAAGCGCCAAATGTAAGTCAACCTTCCTAGGAAACTCAAGAGCTCTTTCTTTGTTGTTGGTGGTGGGAGTTATTGAATTTCTTTGATCTTTGTGGGATCCAACTCAATTCCACGACGACTGACTATGAACCCTAGCAACTTCCCGGTAGGCACTCCAAATGCACATTTTGCAGGATTCAACTTTAAGTCGTACTTGCGGAGTCTGTCGAATTTTTTTCTCAAATGCTTGAGATGATCATCACCCACTCGAAACTTGATGAAGACATCTTCCACATACACCTCGATCTCTCTATGCATCATATTATGAAAAATAGCAGTCATCGCCCTCATGTAGGTAGGGCCGGCATTCTTGAGCCCAAAAGGCATTACTCGGTAGGAATATACTCCCCATGGTGTGATGAAGGCCATTTTCCAAGCATCTTCTTCATCCATCAGTATCTGATGGTAGCCCGCATAACAGTCCACAAAAGACTGCACCTCATGCTTGGCACAATTATCAGGAAGTATGTGAATGTTAGGGAATGAAAAATTATCCTTTGGACTAGCGCGGTTAAGATCACGATAGTCCACACAGATCCTTATTTTCCCATCCTTCTTTGATATCGGGACTATGTTTGCTAACTATGTCGGGTAGGGTGTCACTTCCACAACTCCCGACTGAATCTGTTTCTCGACTTCTTCTTTGATTCTGATGCTGACATCAGGCTTAGGCTGTCTGATTTTCTACTTTACCGGGGTGAATCCCTCTAGAATTGGCAACCTATGAGCGACAATGTCTGTACTCAAACCCGGCATATCGGCGTATGACCCAGCAAAAACATCTTCATACTCTTTCAGCAGACTTCGATACCTTTCTTTCTCAGGTTCTATCAAATGTACACTTATCTTGGTTTCTCAAACCATTCCCTCATATCCTAGATTAATTGCCTGTTACACCTCAAAAAAATTCCATGTCTTCGTGTGATAGATAGACAAATGCAGGGTGAGATGTATGCGATGTCCCTACAAGTAAGGCGTGGTAATTAACTGTCATGACCCAACCCCGTGGGCCGCGACCGGTGTCCTAACTGGACACCTATACGTACCTACCTGACAGATCTGGCATACCAAACAGCTAATTCCGTTTAGACATACATAAATTCATACAGATATAAAATGCATCGCACGAAAATATATATATATATACACTTAAACCTATACATAAGCCGTTAGGGCTATCATAGTAAAAAGCGTAATTACTCAAATCGCGTACTCGTACTTACTTATTAGAACGGTGACAACCCACAACCCACAAACATGTCTACGTGCCCTCTAACATACGAACGGGAATCGGAAGACGGGACGGGGCCCGCCGTACCCAAATGACCATATGTACAAAGCGGACAAACAACGAAGATATATACCAAAAATATCGACTCCGGATCAAAAGGAGCACTCTCCAACAAAGAGTAACGGTACCCTAAGGCGGTGGCGTATCTCGAGGTGCGTCTGTACCTGCGGGCATGTAGCGCAGCCCCCGAAGAACAGGGGGTCAGTGCGAAGGTGTACCGAGTATGTAAAGCGGAAATATAACATACATAATCATAATCAGAGTCAATTATGTAAAATCATAACGATGGAATCGGATGCGTAGCGTGGGTCGGACTTACGAGTGTACGGACGTAATCATAATATGTCGATTTAGGAGTGTAGGCGACGAAGTTTCAATACGGACTCGCAGGTACAAAATGTGGTCGACGGAAGCACAACGCAAATCGATGCACGAGTGTGATTATAAATCGTAAGCGAGTCCGAGATGCGAGTGGTGTAACGTACGTACTCACAAACGGAACCGAACTCGGAAGTATGACGGACGAATCGCAGTCCGAATCGGACGTGCGTAAATGTGACGATGGATCCTTATCCAAATCGAGTCTCGGATCATGCATGCGAGTCATAAGCATATATACGTACATACATATCATATATCGATCCCGGCCCTTTAATAAGGGACGCGGTACGAACCCCGCCCTCTTAGTACGGGACGCGGTGGACGTACAAATCAAATCAAATGCCATCCGGACGCCATCCCCATAATATCACATAATCGGTCATAATCATCGTAAACGGATCCCGGCCCGCACATCCGAGGGACGCGGTGGACAATGCGGTGAAGTGCACGAATCACGTAACCCGGCCCGGCGCGGTGAAGGAAGTATTGAGACATCCACGAAACGTATTTATGAGAAACCATATGCATACGGACCGACATACGGACTCAATGCAACGAAATAGTCCGTACGGTAGGTCAAATCAAAGTGATCGGGCAATAGTCATAATAGATACGCATACGTGTCATTTGGGTTGGCACGACATTATATCGAATGAATATCCAGGACCGTTCCAGATGTCATACTATATTATAAAGCTCATAAAGACAGTCATAACACTTATCATATGGTAACAGAGTGATAGCCAAGAGCTACCTGTGAAGGTCGGACAAAAGAAGTCAATTTATGCCTTACGAGAAATATCAGGGTTTTGTGGGCCCACCTCGGACCCAACCACGATGGTGTACGTAAATTGTGGATAATAAACCTTAGGGAGTCGTCCATAATCATCTTAGGGTGTTCCGACTCCATTTATGGGAGTTGCGTACATATAGTTGATTTTGCCGACAAAAGGTAAAGGAAACAGTTCAATCTTACTGAATGATCTAGAGCCAATTTCAATCTCGGATTGTGAGAAGCAGAGTTGCGTTCGCGGCTCGCATTCAAGCCTGGTATACTTAAAACATGCCAAAGAACGAAAGGCAAGACTTTACATACCTTAATTATGCTTTACGCTCGTCCAATTTCGATTCCCGTTTCGTCAAAAATCTACAAATGGTCATTGTTACCAAATGTGAGTTTCAAGCTTTTATGAATTCAACTTAAATCCATACTTGTCTACCGAAATTTCGGCAGCATTTCCCCTATAAATTCAACATCCCCGAGAATCATCTCGGCCCAAAATATCAACAACCACAACACAACAATACCAAGAATATCAATAATCGTCACAAAACACACTATAATATAAATAGTCTTCTTTTCTACATAAGGCAACAAATTCCATTCCAACTTCACAATATCCAACTAATATAATTATTCTCATATTCACTTGCTAACTCAAGGTTATTCAAACATATTTCAATGACTTTCCGAACAATATTCACGAATTCAAGTATTTCCACCAATTCCATATTCTATCCAAAACTTCCACAATTACCACAACATTAACGACTAGCATCGTTTCCTTCCAAATTCATTCACAACAATCATAGTTTGCATTCTAACAACTTCATACTTCTAATTACATAAACTACTATAACATTACATATGTTCATCTTACAATCTTACAACATTTTTCCATGACAACAAATACCATTAACCTTTCATTTACTTCATAAGGCCATAACAACATAATTAACATACTAAACAATTTCAACCATTTTCCTCCACTCCACTACACCCCACGGCTACAACACAAACACACACCCCCACACGGCCACAATGCTTACAGACACACACGGCTTGCACACACACACAAATCACAATTCCATGATTTCCATGCAATTCCACTTATTCTAACATTCATAAATCTTCCCTAACAAAAGAACATAGAATTCTTACCTTTTCCAACTTTTCCACTTGCCAAAAGAAGCTCTTTCTTGCCAAGATATTTATATCACTTTGTAGAGAATCTTGAGCTTGACAAGAATTCAAGAGAATTATAATTCTTGAATCAAGGTTGAAGGCTTGGGAATTTTCTTCTTTTTTTTTTCTCTTCTTTCTCTTGGCCGTGCCTCTCCTCTTTGGATTTCTCTTGTTTTGTTTTGATTTTTCTTGAAACTTCTACATGCTAGCTCCTTATATTATTTAGCACATGGAAAAAATATAATTAATCATGGGCTAGGCCACTTCATGGCCGGCCACCCCTCTCCAAGTTGGGCCTCATTTTTCATTTTATTCCTTTGAGCCCAATTGGCTAAAATCTTGTTTTATAATTCCCGAAATTAATTTCTAAAATTCCAATCTTGCCCTTAACCTTACTCAATATCTCCGCATCCATACTTCCATAACCGGCATACACACATTAAGGAAAATCCAAACATGACCTTATTCCTTACAACTCAAAATTATTTCCAAATTTTCCAAATACGCAAAAATGCCGGATATAACATTAACGATTCTAATTAAGATTCCAAAGACATTTGAGGCAAGAGAAGAAAGTTCGTTGAAGAAGGTAAAGTATAAGTTGTATTTTGAAAAGGGTTTGCAAGTACCGAGTTAATGTTGATTTAATAGTGTCATGAGGAAAAGCTATAATGCTCTTTAGATTGTTAATGAAGTGTTAAACAAGTGCTAAGAAGGTTCCATAAGGATTGGAGATCAAACGAAACGATGACATTAATTTAAGAAAAATGGAGTTGTACGACCACTTATACGGTCCATATAACTTTATACAGTCCGTATAAGGGGTCCGTATAACCTTACAGAAAAAGGGATTTCCCTGGTGGTGAAATACAGCTACTTATACAGACCGTATAATATTATACGGACTGTATAAGGGTCCGTATAAGTCCCGTCGGGCTGAGTATTTTCCAACTATAAATACATGTTCCCCTTTCTATTTTTTCATTCTTCCAACTTCTACACTTCTCTCAAGACCTATAAAAGGTTCCACATGTTTCACTAACATAAATTCAAGGGAAACCAAAGATCAAATACCAAAACTAGTAGAATCAAGTGCAAGAATGTTAATGAGGGTTGATGGAAGCTAGAAATTTCTTTGGAAGTGGAGCTAGGGTTTTCTCCAAGTGAAGCATATCCATCCAAAAATAATTACATCACAATAAAAAGTGAGTTTTATGATTATTTCATGTTACTAAGAATATTGAGTGGTTGAAAGACTTGGATTTTGGAAGAAAGTAGAAAATTGGTTACAAATATGAGAGTAGTGGTATTCTTGAATAGTAGTTTGATATGAATCATGATTCTTGACATGTTATGAGTATAATTTTGTTATAAATGGTATTAAGAATATTGGAGAAGCATTATATGAGGAGGAATGTGGTGTTGTATTATGGCTATGGTTACGAACGACATTGAGAGGGAATTTTGAAAATTGAATAATGACTAACTTAACAAAGTTTATTGATGTTTGGGGAATTGTTATATTATATGGAGAAAGTTATAGAAACAAAGGAGATGTTGTCCAATTTTCATTAGCCTTAGTTTAAGCTTAAGTATGTTTTCGATTATCTAATCTTAGTATGAATTCCCTTGGATGTAGAATGATGAACATTGGAGGAAAGTGTTTAATCGATAAGTTGGAGAGACGTAAAGGTATGTAAGGCTAGTCCCTTCTTCTCTAAGGCATGATTCCTACAACATGATTTCCTTTATCTTTCCATGACTCTCTTAGATTCCGGAAACTATGAGTCTATGATTATTAAGAGCTTCTCATGAAATAAAGATAAGAAATGCGTTGTGAATAGGGCAATGATGATGATAAATCTAAGTCCAAAGACCCCAAAGCTCATGATACGATATTCCTATGATGCTAATGATTCTTATGCGATTCCTTGATATTATTCATTGTTGCTAGACTCACCTTATAATGCTAGTTCCTTCAAGGTGAGGCATGATGATCATGACTACTCCATAATGCAATCGGGGGTACTCGACCTTACGTCACCCCGATAGAGTTGTAGCATTTAATTGATTTCTGATGTTATACCCCGTACTTCGAACGTTGGAATATTCTAAGTTGGTTGCGACGAGTTATGGACAAGACTTTTAATTTCCGGTTTTGTTGATTTTGTCTCAATGCATAAGTCGCATATTCATTTTTGTGGGTATGAAGTGTTAAGGGTAAGATTGGAATAAGGAAAAACTTAGAGAATGAAAGTTGGAAGAATTTGGGACCTAAAAATGAATTATGGAAAGTTGGCCATTATTTGAAAAATTGGCCAAGTGGCCGGCCATGTGTGTGTGTGTGTGGAGTGGTGTGGGCCATGGCACACATGTGCAAATTATATATGGTGGCTAAAAGATGATAATTAATCATCTTCATTGCTTTATCACTTGGAAAATTCAAGAAGCATCAAGAGAAAGAAAAAAAGAAGGGAGAAGGAGGGGTCGGCTAGGAGGGCTGGCCGAATTCAGCCCCTCCAATTTGATCCAAAAAAAATATTTTCTTCTATGTTTTCCACTCCTTGGAAGATGCTAAACAACATGAAGTTGTTGTAGAATCAAGGAAAGCCTTTGTTTTTGCAAACCCACCTCTAGCCGTGTAGAAAAGTTGGGTGAAGAAGGTATGGTTTGATCTTCTCTTTTATATGTTATGCATGGTTGTGTATGTTGTGAAGTGTGGGAATAAAAAGAAAATCATGAAAACATGCATGTTGAGGGGCAGCCGTGAGTGTGTGTGTGTAACCGTGTGTATGTGTGGTTGTGTAGAGGTGAAGAATTAAGTGTATGTAGCATGTTTGCAAGTTGTTTTGGCATGTAGAAATGAATAAAAAGTCATGGAATTGATGTGTGTTGGTGTTGGCCGAATAGGGGCGTTTTGGTAGCTTATAGTGAATTGTTGATGTAGTTTAAGAGTTTAGAAGAAAAGAATTATGTTATTGTTGTTCATGTTGAGTTGGGAAGGTTTCGGGTTCCATGGCATATTGTTTGGATTGTTTGGAGCATTTTTGAAACTTGTTTAAATGGTTTGGAAGAGTACTTGAGCGTATGAATATTGATGTTGGTTTGATCGTATGCGGTTGATTTGAATGGAAATGAAATATCGTCGAATTGTATAGAAAAGAGTTACTAATGTTAGAATACGTTTTGAATCACTTATGGATATTGTTAGTATGGTTGTTGGTTTGGTTGTTGTTGATTTGGCCGAGTTGAATTCTCGGGTGTTGAATTCACGAGAAATGCTGCCCAAAATTCGTAGAAAAAAGTAATGACTTGGAGTTGAATTCTTCGATGCTTACGGCTAATGTTCGATGCCTATTGATGTTGTTGTAGATTTTGAGAAGACGAGACTTGAGTTTGGATTAGCTTAGGAAGCAATCGAGGTATGTGAAGCTTACCCTTCTTTTCTTTTGGCATGTCTTAGACGGATTAAGGTATGACATGAGTTGTGCCTCGGGGTAACTCCATTCTTAAGTTTCGAGTATGTTTGTGATTCGTATTTGTATTTGATGTTGGTATCCTTAGCATGGTCAGGCTATGGTTCGTATGTCCTTGATATGATTGAGTTTGAAATGCTGCGTAAGCGATTCTTATATGTTTCTTAATATTCGTATCCTTAATACGGTCGAGTTATGATCCTTACGTCTTTTGTATGATTAAATTTCTAAGGTTGCAAAAGAGTTATATTTTCAAAAGAATTTTGTTTTTAAACAAGATATGTTCCTAAACGATTTCGAAACTACGAACGTTCATAACTTTTGACTAAGGGCTCGGATCGCTTTGATTCTTTCGCAAATGATTCCATGACGAGTAAGGACTCAAATTTTTATAGGCGGGCCCGGATTGGGTTGACGCTCATCCGTGGGTCCCGCGACTTTTCTATGTTGGTTTTGAATGACCTAGTTTTTTTAAAAAGGGATTTAATACGACCACTTTTCCGATCCCAAGCATGATTATTTATTTACCTAACGAGTTGGAAATAAGGGTTTTACGCCCATGATTTTGATACGCAACTATGGTTTTTGAAGTTCGGTTTGATATGCTTCCGAGAGAGATTCAGAAGAAAACCCGATTTGACTTGTTTTGATTTGAACTAATAGTTCGCTTTGGTTATTCGGTTGAGTTTGAAATGATGATTTGTATGATTATGGATACTTACGATCTGCTCGTGCGTTCGTTATTACCTCTTTCACCGGATCCGGAACCGGTATGTGATCGTGCGCACTATAATATACTCCGGTGTTATCCGTGTTACGGTTCCCGAGACCTCGCCATAGGGCCGGGTTCCGTTTATGGAGTTATCTTTGTGATATGGCTTATGATATGTTGTGGTGGTGTGGTATGTTCGGGGTTGTACGGAGATTTGAAACTTCGGTGTTATGCCGTGTTGTGGCGCCGATGGGGTGGCGACCACGTTACGTCCGCCGGTCCTATGGACCGCATTTGATATGTGATGATATATGATGATATGATGAGTTTGTTCACCGATGGTGGGGCAAACCAGGTGGTGGGGCAAACCCAATGATGAGGCAAAATTCCACATTGGTTTAGGCAAATCCCACATTGGTTTAGGCAAATCCCACATCGGTTAATGTTATTTCGAATACGATTAGGATGTGTTCGGTATGAGTATGTATGATTTGTGTGTCGGATGTGAGTACCGGGTAGTTGGGTTATTACGACTTCGCTTTCTCGTACTCCCTACTTTGATTATGACCTCGTTTGATGTATGCTATGCTTTACATGCTCGGTACATATTTCGTACTCACCCCTTTCTTCGGGGCGCGTTTCATGCCACGCAGTACCCACGGATGAGTCGGTGATGTTAGCGAGAAGATGTTCCGAACCGGATTGGCGAGTTCCATTTCTTCCTAATGCCGCCGAGTCCGAGTGCTTGTACGATATCGAGATATTAGTAGAGACTTTGCGGCACGTGTCGAGTGTATGATATGTCGGGTCTGTTTTGTAGCGGCTATGTAAGCCGGTGTGTTTGTATGCATTATGCTACCGATGTGTTTGGCAAGCGGCTATATATAGCCGAAGTCTTGTGCCTTATATTGCGGCTTTCCATACGATTGCGTAGATTTTATTTTGGTTTGAAAAAAAAGAACGAACTGCATGTTTGTTTTTGAAAAATTTTCATTACGTGCGTATGTTATGTTTTGTGGGCCCAGTATGGTTATGAGTATTACGGTAGTCAGCGGGTTCGCTCGGCCCTAGGTAAGGGTCGGGTGCCCATCATACCCTATCAGAAATTAGGGTGTGACATCTAATGCATGCTTTATGATAAGTATATAATGATGAGATTACATCATGCCTAGATGGCCGGGCATGACACCGCTAGGACGGGCGGCTTATGATTACACCGTGCCTAGATGGCTGGGCATGACACCGCTAAGGCGGGTAGCTTGAGATAACATCGTGCCTTGATGGCCGGACATGACACCACTAGTGGGCGGCGTGTGGTAGTTGTCCAAACGCGGGTTAACGACAATGGTATATTTGATATGCATACATGTGATTTCTTTTAAAGTTAAGCAGGCATAGTATTCGCCCAAGAGGCAATTGACGTATAGGCTATATTATATCTTCGCCTCATGTTTCATTACTTCTTCATTTTGCTAGTATTATTCATGTCTTACATGCTCAGTACATTTTTCGTACTGACGTCCTTTCTTTTTGGACGCTGTGTTCATGCCCATAGGTAAACAGTGAGACGGTGCGGACGCCTAGGAGCTCTTCAGCAGATTTACAGGAGCGCTCCACAACTCCGGAGTCGCTATCTCTTGGTATATTATTTTGCGTATATATTTAGGTATGATGGGGTCCTGTCCCGTCCTTATGTCACAGTACTCTAGTAGAGAGGCTCGTAGATACGGATACATGGGTAGTTGTTGTCTTATGGATACATCAGTGTATATTTTTGTATATCATTATTGCAGCAGTGAGGGCTTATGTATATTTATGTATTGCCTTGGAGATTATATGTGTCCAGGACAAGTGGGATGACTAGCGTAATGAGTGGTGCTTGGTAGTAAGCTCGAGGTACCCGTCATGGCCCCTAGTCAGGTCGTGACAAAAGTGGTATCAGAGCAGTTGATGTGGCGTGATTTTACGCCACAATCGATGCTTTTTGGCTATAAGTTTTACTTGTTTTTTAAGCAAGTCCATGTGATTTTACGTGCTTTCTAGTGTTTTTCAGGAAAAGGGACAGATTTGACTTGATCACAGTTGAAAGTGAAGAACAGGTCGTAAAATGCGATTTACGGACCGTATTCTACAATACGGGCCGTACTCCATGGTCGTATTAAAGGATTTCGAAACGAAAGTCAAGTTGGGAAGATGGTGATTTACGAGTGGGTTTACGGACCGTATTTCAGTTTACGGTCCGTATTCCATTTCGTATTTAACCAGTCAAGCAGTTGGCAGAAAGTCTGATTTTTGGAAGCTGAAAGACGACGAGGAGGTTTACGGACCGTAAACCACTTTACGGTCCGTATCTTAGAAGATTGAGATTCCACAGAATTTAGAAGACGACTGGGCGTAAACACTTTGAACCACTTACGGTCCGTAAAGTGATTTACGGACCGTATTTCATCATGACGGGACTGAAGTGCAAAATCTGTAACTTGTGTATTTTTTCAAACATATAAATAGTTCATTGTAGGGTTTTATTAGAGAGCTCTCAATTTTTTAGTTTTTGACTTAGAACATAAAATACTCTCAAGTTTTTGAAGGTTCTAACATCAATCCAATTATTCTCAATTCCTCTTTCATTCAAAGTAAGCGATTATGAACTCTTCAATTTCTTGTTTCTTGTTCTTTGTCATGAATAGCTAATTTCCCTTACTAGGGTTGTGAACCCAAATTGATGGGTGTTTTGTGATTGGGTTGTGATTGATATACAAATAATGGATTATTAGGGTTTGTTTATTCTTCATTCTTCATTCATAATTAATGGTTGCAAACATTGATTAAAGCCACAAACCTTGATTTATTTGGGAAAATAATTAGGGTTGGAAAGAATAAACAACAAGAACTCAAAGCATTAAACTTTGTTTAATAAATTCACTTAGGAATAAGAAGAATTTCCTTGGCATGATTAATCATTCTTCTTAACCACTTTCTTGTATTTGGGAAAATCATAGAAAGAAATAATCTTTATCTATTGGAAAATAGTATAGATTCATATAGAGATTAAGTGCATTCAAATAATGATCCATTAGAAGTATATCAAGATCAATACCCATGATCATACACTCTATCTAAAGGGGACACAACCTTAGCTTCTTTTACCATAAATTCACAATCAAATCAATAGTTAGAAATCAGTTACTAAAAAACCCAATCTTTACCAAAATCATCGGATTAAGACATCAGACCTAAAAATAGCAATCTACGAATTTAGTAACCTTTTCACACCCTATTCCCTGTGGGATTCGACCCCAACCTTGTTGGGTTACTATATTTGACAACGTCCGCGTTATACCATTAATAGGTGTAATTTGAGCGTATCAAATTTTGGCGCCGTTGCCGGAGAATACGGTTTTGAAATTACTAAATAAGTGTTTGCTTTGATTAAAGTCTTTTTCTTATTCCATCACACCTTGTTTGCTACTTTGTGTAAACCAGGTGATCATGAATCAAAATCAGCGAAATCATCGTGCTGGTAATCAGCAGAATCGTTTGAACAATCAAACAGACGAGTCTGATGAGGAGAATATTTTTGCTGAGCTTGCTCAAGAGGAAGACTATGCATCTGCTATTGTTCAACCTCGAGTTGGAGCTGCGACTGTGAAAATTGACTCAACTTTATACCAGCTGTTGAAACTTGAGGGATACTTTCGGAATTCTACCGAAAATGACCCTCAACGTCATTTGCAGAATTTTGTGGACGTGTGTGCTAATCACATCCAAAAAAATGTTCCACAGGACGCTATTCGGTTGAGGTTATTCAAATATTCTTTAGCTGGAGAAGCAAGAACATGGTTCGAGAAGCTGCCCCGGAATTCTATTACTTCATGGGCAGAAATGGTAACTGTTTTTCTGACAAAGTGGTACCCCCCTAGCAAGAAGGCTGAGATTCGAGACAAGATATATGAATTCAAGCAGCGACCGGGGGAACAACTATATGAAGCTTGGGAGAGGTTCAAAGAATATTTGCAGAAAAGCCCAAATCATGGTTTTCCGGAGAATATATTAATGGAAAAGTTCTACCGAGGGTTAGATCCGGTGACACAGTCAGTAGCTAACAATGCAGCTGATGGGTGTTTTATGGACAAGACCTTTCGACGAGTGACCGCCATACTTAACAAGCTGACAACTCATAATCAGGCTTGGCACTCGAACAATGCTGATGTGATACCCTACGGTAGTGCTATGCTTCAGAATATAGTGAAGGAGAATCAGGACACCCAACAGACATTGGCAGAGCTTGCAACAAATATTTCCTTGCTGACGAAGAAGTTTGATGAATCTCAAATCAAAAAGGTAAATGTTTGTGAGGATGATGCAGTTCTACAAAAAGG
The DNA here is from genome assembly GCF_029784015.1 of Lycium ferocissimum. Taxonomy (NCBI): domain Eukaryota; kingdom Viridiplantae; phylum Streptophyta; class Magnoliopsida; order Solanales; family Solanaceae; genus Lycium; species Lycium ferocissimum. The sequence goes on along the minus strand of NW_026715279.1, from coordinate 7,268 downwards.
GATGTACCATGCTCAAGATGGTCCGTTTCTTGATGGGCCACCTATGCAGGTTGAAGATGCTAATTATGTTAATAACTCTCGGGGGTTATCCGAGACGAAATTACCGGGTGGCTATCGAACCAGAATCGAACCAATGGAGACCTCGGAAGGTCGTGGTGCCTACAACAACTCGGGAACTACAACAATAACTATGGTGGTGCGAACCAAGGGGGCTACAACAACAAAGCAACAATTTTGGGAACAAGAGTTCCAATCCTTATATACCACCGAAAGGGCAGTCATCAGAGCAGGGTAGTTCAAAAGTTGAAGCAATGCTTGAGAAGATTCTGGCTAATCAATCGAAGTCTGAAAGGACTTTATCTGGGCTGACAGAAACAGTGGGTTCTCACACAGCGGCTATTCAGAAGCTTGAGTCGCAGATGAGGGATATATCCAGAGAGCAGCACCCTCCTAAAAAGGGAGGACTTCCGAGTGACACTATTCCAAATCCAAAGAATAGCGGAGGCGGTGTAAACAGCGTGTTTGCCATCACTACTAGGAGTGGTAAAACACTCCGAGGGGCTAATGAGAAGGTGATTGATCTTGAGCCGATAGATGAAGAGGATGAGGTGCAGGCTGAAGCACCCATTGTTGTTGATGAAAATGCTACTGACAAGAAGGTTGCTGATATTCCGGAGATTGCGAGACCAGCTGAAAACACGAGCAAGCAGCCTGGGAAAGGGGCTCTCCGCCCCTTGACTCAGCTTTTCAAATCTACACCACCTTTTCCTCAAAGGTTGGTAAAGAAGAGGGAAGATGCTAAGTTTGAGAAATTTCATGATCAGCTGAAGCAGTTATCTCTTAATTTTCCCTTCTTGGATGCTGTCAAGGAGATGCCAGGTTTTGCTAAATATGTAAAGGATTTGCTGACTAAGAAGAAAACGGTTCAACATGAAACCGTAAGTTTGACTCACACTGTGAGTTCCATCATCTCAACTACCACTGTTCAGAAAAAGGGAGATCCTGGGGCATTCACCATTCCTTGTTCTATTGGGCACCATGATTTTGCTCGCGCTTTGTGTGATAATGGGGCGAGTATTAATTTGATGCCCCTTGCTATATACAAACAATCAGGTTTGGGGATGCCAAGGCCGACGACTATGAGGTTGCAGATGGCTGATAGGTCTATCAAGAGACCTGTTGGGGTGGTTGATGATGTATTTGTGCGGGTTGGTGCTTTTATGTTGCCCGCTGACTTTGTAATTCTTGACTGTGCTGTTGATAGGGACATTCCTATTATTCTGGGGAGACCTTTCCTTGCTACAGGGAGAGCTCTGATGGATTCGGAAAAAAATGAAATCAAGTTCCGAGTCAACGATGAAGAAGTGACATTTCAGGCCAGCAAAGGGATGAAGTTACCAAGTGCTTACGAGAGCATTTCGGTAATTGATTCGGTTGACATTATTGATGAAGCAGTGGAGTTCAAGATGGAAGAAGAAAGTTTGGGTGAAGCTTTAGCGGGTATTCTCGTTAATTTTGATGCTGAAGATATGGAAGGTTATGTGGAGACAGTAAATTCACTTGTTGGGTTGGGATCATATTCTTACCAACCAAAGAAGTTGAATCTTGATCTGGAAAATAGAATGACTCCGCCAGCAAAGCCTTCTATCATTGAGCCACCTAAATTGGAGCTTAAACTGATTAATCATGCCAAGTAAATTTTCCCTCACATCTGAAGTATGAGTTCCTGGGTCCGAAAAATACATTGCCAGTGATTGTGTCAGCCCTACTGAATGAGGAACAGGTTGTACAGCTTATGGAGGTGTTGAGGGAGTATAGGCGTGCTCTTGGGTGGACCATAGCTGACATTCGGGGTATTCCATCTGGGATCTGTGAGCACAAAATTCAGTTAGAGGAAGGTAGTAAACCCAGTGTAGAGCATCAGAGGCGACTGAACGAGAACATGCAAGAGGTAGTCAAGAAGGAGATCATCAAGTGGTTAGATGCTGGAGTGGTTTTCCCGATTGCTGATAGTAAATGGGTGAGCCCGGTCCAATGTGTTCCTAAAAAGGGCGGCATCACTGTGGTGCCAAATGCAAAGAACGAGTTGATCCCGACCAGAACTGTCACCGGATGGAGAGTTTGCATGGATTATCGCAAGCTCAATACAGCCACTAGCAAGGACCATTTTCCTATGCCCTTCATTGATCAGATGCTTGACAGGTTAGCAGGGCGTTCTTACTATTGTTTTCTTGATGGTTATTCGGGCTACAATCAGATCAACATCGCCTTGGAGGATCAGGAGAAGACCACCTTTACATGCCCTTATGGGACATTTGCGTTCCGACGGATGCCTTTTGGTTTGTGTAATGCACCAGCCACTTTTCAGAGGTGCATGATGTCCATTTTTTCTGACATGGTAGAGGATTTCTTGGAGGTGTTCATGGATGATTTTTCCGTGGTGGGTGACTCATTTGAAGATTGTCTTGGCCATCTGGGTCAAGTGTTAAAAAGGTGTGAGGAGACTAATCTGGTGCTGAACTGGGAGAAATGCCATTTTATGGTGAAGGAAGGAATCGTCCTCGGTCACAAAATCTCCGAAAAGGGAATCGAGGTCGATCAAGCAAAAATTGATGTGATTTCAAAACTTCCTCCACCTATCTCAGTCAAAGGTGTCCGAAGTTTCTTGGGGCATGCTGGGTTCTACAGGCGTTTCATCAAAGATTTTTCCAAAGTTGCCAATCCATTGTGCAAGCTTCTTGAAAAGGAGGCTAAATTTGTGTTTGATGATAAATGCCGAAAGGCGTTTGATGAGTTGAAAGAGCGTCTTACCACTGCTCCTATTATTGTTGCCCCTGACTGGTCCCTGCCATTTGAACTAATGTGTGACGCTAGTGGTTTTGCAATAGGTGCTGTGCTCGGGCAGAATCACAATAAAATTATGCATCCGATCTATTATGCAAGCAGAACACTGAATGCTGCCCAGATGAATTACACGGTGACGAGCAAGAGCCGCTTGCCATTGTGTTTGCTTTTGAGAAGTTTCGGGCCTACTTGTTGGGGTCCAAAGTTGTGGTTTACACCGATCATGCACCTTGAGATATCTCATGGCAAAGAAGGAAGCAAAGCCGCGATCGATCGGATGGGTGCTTTATGTCTTTGCAAGAGTTTGATTTTGAGGTAAAAGACCGCAAGGGCACTGAAAATCAGGTTGCTGACCATCTTTCTCGACTTGAGGAGGCTGGGCGACCTTCTGATGAGCTTGATATTGATGATGCTTTTCCGGATGAGAGGGTGTTGGCTGTGCACATGGAGGTGGCACCATGGTATGCTGATATTGCAAATTATTTGGTCACGGTATAATTCCGGAAGATATCAAAGCCTACCAAAAGAAGAAATTCTTGCGGGATGCCGGCGATATCGGGACGAGCCTTATTTGTTCCGAACATGCGCCGACAACATCATTCGGCGATGTGTTCCGGAAAATGAAGTGATGGCAATTCTAAAGGCATGCCATGACTCTCCGTTGGGGGTCATCATAGTGGAACTCGGACTGCCTAAGGTACTTGAGTGCGGCTATTGGCCGACTATCTTTCATGATGCTAATCTTTTGGTGCGGTCCCGTGATCGGTGTCGAGGCAAGGAATATCGGCGAGAAGGCAAGAGATGCCTATGAATTTTGTTATGGAGGTGGAAGTGTTTGATGTCCGGGGATCGACTTTATGGGGCCTTTTGTGAGTTTTCGTGGAATGAAATACATCTTGGTAGCTGTGGATTATGTGTCAAAATGGGTTGAAGCGGTGGCTTTACCTAATAATGAAGCCAAGAGTGTTATGGGGTTTCTTAAGAAGAACATATTTACTCGTTTTGGTACTCCGAGGGCAATAATCAGCGATGGTGGATCCCACTTTTGCAATAAAGCGTTCACGGGACTGATGGAGAAGTATGGTGTAAAGCATAGGGTGGCAACGCCCTATCACCCCCAGACAAGTGGACAGGTTGAAGTGTCCAATAGGGAGATCAAAAGTATTCTAGCAAAGACAGTGAATGCCAATAGAACTGACTGGGCCCGCAAGCTCGATGATGCTCTATGGGCATACCGTACGGCTTTCAAGACTCCAATTGGGACTTCACCCTTCAAGCTTGTATTCGGAAAAGCTTGTCATCTGCCGGTTGAACTTGAACACAAAGCTATGTGGGCATTGAAAAAGCTGAACATGGATTGGGAGGAAGCAACCAAGCTGCGGTTGTTCCAATTAAATGAGATGGATGAATTTCGGTACCAGGCGTATGAGAGTGCAGCCCTTTATAAAGAAAGGATGAAGCAATACCATGACAAGAAGATTCTGAAGCGAGAGTTCTACAAGGGTGACTCTGTATCTTGTTTAACTCTCGGTTGAAGTTGCTACCGGGTAAGCTTAAATCCAGGTGGTCTGGTCCATTTGAGGTGGTAGGTGTTTCTCCCCATGGGGCGGTTGAGTTGAGGTCCGGAGATGGCACTCGGACATTTAAGGTGAATGGGCAGAGGTTGAAGCACTACCATGGCATGATTTCGGAGGATAGGGTCGTTGATCGCTACAGGTTGAAACACCTTGGAACGAACAATGATCTGGTGTACCAAGACAAGGAGTGATTGGTCACCACCGTCGTGCCGCGACGTTAAATCAAGCGCTTCTTGGGAGGCAACCCAAGTGTAATGTTTATTTCTCTTTGTTGTTCTTCATACATATAGGGTAATGGTTGTTTTGGTGCAGGAATATATGCCAGAGGAATTCTGCTGAACCGCAGGTAAGTTCAGTTGTCAAACACTGTTCAGCAGCATTGCAAAAGACGCCTGAAGTTTACGGACCGTATTACACAATACGGCTCGTAAACCAGGGCGTATTTAACAATACTGCAAAACAGTGAGCTCTGTAATGAACATGCTAGTTTACGACAGCTTAGGACGGACCGTATTTCACAATACGGTCCGTAAACCTGAACGTAAACTAACATGAGACTACAGTGTACTGCCGCCATAACATCTCTAAGATACGGGACGTAAATCAATTTACGGTCCGTATTTCGAATTAAAACAAAAAAAAAAAAAAAAAATAACGACTTAAATTACATCGACGATTTAAATCAAAGGGCATCGAACAGTTCTGTCATTCCCTCCATTACCACAGCACTTCCATCACGATTTCCCTCCATTAATCCCCTCTCCATCTTCACGTTTCATCTTCATCTCTCTACACCCCACGATCCCCAGTCCAATTCCTTTCTTCTTCCCCATTTCCGTACCACCAACATTCACACAAACACCACCCACCTCCAAACCCATATAATCTCACAATCCCCCACTGCCCTAGGTTTAAATTCGGTTGTAATTGAAGTTGCGCCCTAAATATCTGTGTTTATTGAGCTCCAATTCATCAGTTTCAAGGTATGATTAACTCTCCCCAGTGCTCTTCTTGTTATTTCTGTGAAATTTAGCTTGGTTAATGATCTTGTGGGGGATGAATATTTTTAAATTCTTTCAAATTCTTGTGGGTCATTGTCATTCCACCCAAATGGGTTGGAGGGCATTCCATACTTCAAAACTTTAAAAATTTGAAGTTTTGGTTTGCCCACCAATGGCTTGACTCTGCGGGAATTGACAAAATAGAATGAACAGTAGGTGAAGTCTGAGTAACCTCATCCCCGAAATACGTGAAACCGAGCTGTGCATTGAAATCTTCAAATGAAACGATGTCTGGGTCTGTGGTCTGAAACACGATCGTAATTTACGGACCGTATTGTACTTTACGGTCCGTATTTAAAGATTTTAACATTGGACAGAATGTTGGCTGAGAAAAATGCAGTTTACGGTCACATTTTATGGACCGTAAAGTGATTTACGGTCCGTCTTTTGGGTTTACGACCACAGACAGAAACTGGATCTTAAGCAGAGACAAGTTTGGTGGAATGTTCCATTGTGCCTAATATGCTCCATCTTTTGCAGGAATGGGTCAGAAGAGAAGAGCAACGAAAGTGGGGGCCCACACCCCGAGCAAGAAAAAGAAAGCGCGCTCGGGTTCTAGGTTGATAGATGAACCTTCCACTTCGGAAGAGGACCAATCGATCCGAGTGCGGCCGAGGTTATCCCGCCACCAAAAGTCCGGGGGAGGCCCACCCATGCTACAGTGGCAACCCCATCAGCCCAGCCCTCAACTATGACGCCATCAAAGTCTGCATCAGAAGCCTCCCAGTCTGAAGAGGGGGATTCTGAGGCAGAAACATCAAGGGCGGGCTGCCACCCGCACTGTCACGGAGAGTGACTCCGGGGTCTTAGTCAGGGCAGTGATCCGGCTGATGGGACGCCGCCTAAGGGTCGCAAACTGGTCTCAAGGACAAAGCGATTGGACGAAGACAAGCTGCGGTTCTCGGTCAAAGGGTCAAAGGAGTTGTATGATCAATGGATGGCCGGGACTGAGACTGGTGGACAGCCGTCGAGAAAGATATTTGAAGAACGACGGCTAATTTTCGATGGTGTTTCTAAGACACCCACAGCTGGATGACTCCATCAAACAGTACAAATTAGATGCTTTCACTCATGAGCCGGGAGATTATTGTCACACCCTGATTTTTCTAGGGTGTGATGGGCACCCGTCCCCACATTCGGAGCCGAGCGAACCCACGGACTCTTATTACATACATACATAAACTTCCGGACTATTAATCAAACGAAAATGACAAAATACAACAAATGTTCTGGAAATATCCTTTGTAGTGTACAAATCGACGAATATGTAATCATATGAAAATTATGGCATAACACAATGACATGACGCCGGTGGAGCCGCCACGTAACCGACATCCGAACCCACACTCGTCCGCAAAGTCTCTAATGTATAGCCGAACATATAGCATACACACTTTGACTCGGCAAAAAGACTCCGAGCAAAAGGAGCTTGCCAATGCCGCCGAAACGTCTTCTATAATGTCTTCTAGTCATCCGGGTGTACCGCGCGGCATGAAACGCAGCCCCCGAAGAATGGGGGCCGTATTGAATATGTACTGAGTATGTAAAGCATAAAATACGATAAACAGAATCATAACCGAACAGAGAATACAGAACATAAATGTAAAAACCGGAGTATCAGAAATGCTTACTCATAAAACATAAGCAAATGCATAACAGAAAACATGCCATAGCCGGTTCCCATCAGGAGACTCTAAGAAATGTAAAAGTGGTCGCCCGACGCCGGCGCCACAACATGTCGATCAAATCGAACGTGCACATATCGCAGCATATCAAATGGCCATAT
>NW_026715278.1:0-30205 GCF_029784015.1 Lycium ferocissimum | reverse complement strand
CGAACGGGAAGGAAGCATAGGTGGGCGAGATAGAAAGCCCAAAAGGTATGAAAGGGTAGTCCCTTTTTAAAGGCATGATTCTCATGACATTGTTTTCATATCTTCCATGACTTTCTTGCATTCCGGAAACTATGAGTCAATGTTGATAAAGAGCTTTTCATGAGATTAAGATAAGAAATGTATTATGAATATAATGATGATGGTGATGAGTCCAAGTATATAGATCCTAAAGCTCGACAGATATGCTACTTCTACGAAGTTAATGATCCTTATATGATTCCTTAATATTAGCTCATTGTTTATTACTCACCTTATAATGTTAGTTCCTTCAAGGTAAGGCAGGGTGCTCATGATTATGCCATAATGTAAATCGGGGGTTCACGACCTTACGTCACCTCGATAGAGTTATAGTTTTCCTTTGAGACTTATGAATGCTTCATGAGATTACATCGTACCTCTATGGCCGAGCAGACACCGCTAAGGTGGGCGGCATGTACACAATGTCTAGAGGGCATGAAATGCGGACACCACCTAGTGACGGCATGAGATGTTACACGGACGCGGAAGGCTTTGGATAGCGAGCTGTGATGATCACACAAGACATGTATATGGTCGGGCATTTTACACATATACATATATATATTTGATATCACGATGCTCATGACGTCAGTTAGAATGCACTATTCAAAGATAGGTTGTTCCTTATTTGATGTCTCCCCATTTTATTGATATGTCATTATTGCTTATGCCTTACATACTCGTCTGATAATGTTCATTTTTTTTTTTTTTTCTTTTTGACGGCTGTGTCATGCTCACAGGTAGACAGGGAGGTGGCCTAGATTCCTAGGAGCTACTCGTATACATAGGAGCACCCTACTGTTCCAGAGATACCAGTTATGATGTATTCTTTTGTGTACATATATGGGCATGACGGGGTCCTGTCCCGTCCTTATGTCACAGTACTCTAGTAGAGGCCCGTAGATGCGTATGTGTGGGTGGTAGGTGTCCCATTGTCACGACCCGACTAGGAGGCCATAACGGGTACCCGGAGCTGACTACCGAGCACCACTCATACTGCTAGTCATCATACTTATTCCGCATTTATCTACTACTCTCACACTTCTTGTCATAAGGAAAACCACTTTCAATTCAAGCATATCTATATGTATATACATAAACCCTTCGGCTATCAAAATAATATACACAATGAGAAAATCATGAGATTATATTACCCACGCATACATATCTACGAGCCTCTACTAGAGTACTCGACATAAGGACGGGACAGGATCCCATCGTGCCCAAATATGTACACGAATAATATCTCAAAATAGCACCTGCGTGAGTAACGGAGTGCTCCCCGTAACCGCTCGATAGCTTCTATAGATACTCCGCCGCCCCCCGTTCAATTGCAATGGGCATGAACACAAATAACATCCAAAGAAAGGACGTTAGTGACGTACATTGTACTTATATGTAAGGCATAAATAATAATGATACATCAATGAAACCAAAGGACATCAAGTAAAGAAACAACTCAATCGACCGACATTTAAGAATGAAATAATGCATGCTAACTTACTTCATAGACATCATCATATCATGTATGCCTATATGTATAAGCTTCAATACAGATGGAGCGATCATCATTTGCCCGCGTTCAGGCCTCCCGCGTCCGGGGTAACCATCTCATGCCGCCCACTAGTGGTGTCTGCCCATGCCATCTAGATATAGTGTATACGTTGCCCGCCTTAGCGGTGTCTGCACAGCCATATAGGCGCGGTGTAATGTCATCATTATGTACTCATCAAAATGCATGCATAGGGACTCAAAGACAACTATACTTTATCGAGGTGACATAAGGTCGTGAACCCCGATTTCATTATGGAGTTTCATAAGTATTCTGCCTCACCTTGAAGGAATTAGCATATAAGGTGAGTGTAGCACAAAGAACAACATAAATTAATCATAATTAAGATCATTAGCTTTGTAAAAGCTTCATATCATGAACTTTAGAATCTTTAGACTTAACCTCATCATCATCATTATCATACTCATACGTATCTCTTATCTTTATCTCATATGAGGCTCTTCATGAACATAGACTCATAATTTTCGGAATGCAAGAAGGTCATGGAGAATAAGGAAAAATCATGTCATAAGATTCATGCCTTAGAAAGAAAAGGACTAGCCTCACATACCTTTTCATTACTCTATCACTTGAACGTTCCTCTCCAATATTCACGTTTCTACCTTCAAGAGAGTTCATACTAATATTAGATAATCGATAACATAAGCACGCTTGAACTAAAGCTATAGAAAATTGGGCAGCATGTCACGCCCCAAAACCCACCTTAGACGTGACCGGCATCCTACGTCATGAACAATATCGGAAGAACCTAAACAACACAATAATAATACTTGAACCCGCCAGGTTCAACATTCGCCTCCAACAGTTTACAAAATAAATGTAACAAATCATGAATATATTAATTAAATCAGCGAAAGTCTTTATAATTTAAATAATTCACCCAAAACATGATAGTGTGCCCGAAAGAATTAAACGACAACTCTTCTTCTACCCACATTCGAATGTATACTAAGGAGCTTCTAAGAATAAGGAATAAATGTCTAACCCATCGGGTCGCAGCCCGGAAACTATAATAAATAAAGTGAATTAAATAAATAGAGTGTCCCACGAATGAATGTGTGGGCTCACCAAATCGGCCCGACAACGACAAGTCCTTCCTAAATGCCCGGAGTATCAAGAACTTTCTTCTCCGTTACCTAACATACCATAAAAAATAACAATGGTATGCAGAGTACTTCGTACCTCGGTGAGTGCCTCGGGGACAATAAGTAATAAGAAAATAGAGTACATAATACATAAAGAAAATTAGTGCGAAAATGATGTGAACCTAATGTAAGAACAGTTATTCGGCATGTAACTCAATAATAAGTATCAAAACCAATTATAAAGCCTCTTGTCGAGTTACACCTTCAAATATGCCTTTTAAATCAATTAAGATAGTCATCAACAATTCCATAAGAGAATAAAGATATCACACATGCCAATACAGGCCCAAGACTCAATAATCGCACTACAATGGTTTTAGATGATAAAGATTAGAACTTGAATAGTTTCTTGAAGTTTTCTTGGAATTTCGAAAACTAGGGTTTTTCGCAAGCCTTAAATCTTGTTCTTGAAGCTTATGGAAATCATTGGTGGATCCTAAACTCTTTGTTTATTCTAGACTAGTTCAAACAACAATAATAATCCCATAAAATCAAGAGTCTTACCTTTTAATTGAATTCCACACGCTTCTCTTCTTCCTCTTCCTGAATGAACAAGAACTTAGGGTTTTAGAGAGATGATTTGCTATCAAGAGGGGATGGATATGGTGTGGGAATGATCAATATTGAGTGAGAACTCACATTAGGGTTAGTGAGACTTTTCTAGGGTTCTTTTCCTCAGAAATATTAATTTGAGACGAAGTGGGAAATAACACAACAAAGTAGGACTTAAAGAAAATTCAGAATCAGAAAATAACTCCCGATCCGTGCCGCGTCGCGGGTTCAGCACCTGATCATATTTTTATTTTGGTCTGAGGCTGATTTTTCCGTGCTGGGTCCGTTACGCGGGCCCAACACATTTTTTTTCATTTTCGACAATTGACCTACGATCATAACTTTTGGTACGTAACTTTGATTGGGATGTGCTACCTACCATTGGAAATCTATTTCAAAGATCTACAACTTTTGTCAAGGAAGTTTTTCCAAATTCGCAACACATTTTCATGAAAATCGCCCAGAATACGGACCTATCAAAACTTAGGCGAATTTAAGAGCCCTTAAGAAATTCAATTGTTGGTTTCGCTTCAAAACGACCATCTTCCACCCGAATTCATCAAGAATGGATTCATATAGGTATAATATCATCTTAACACTAGATTTTTAGATATTCACACCTAACTCGAATTTACGGGATGTTACACAGCATCTCCTTTATTTATACAACTTTCTCCATATCATTTATCAACTTCTAATTATCAATGATAACATTCATAATATCATGATCAATAACTTTTGTCAACTTCATCATTATCCAACTCCCACAATTGCCTCTCAAGGTCCTCCATAATCATGATCATAATACAACATTACATTCATCCTCATCTAATATTTCTCCCATGTTCTTAACATCATTCATAACATAATTATAATCACAAAATATCAAGAATCGTGATTCATATTAATCTACTACCCAACAATGTCACTATTCTCATGTTTGTAACCCATTTTCTACTTCCGTCCATAATCCAAGCCTTGCAACCTCTCAATACTTTAAACACCATGGAATGATCATAAAACTTACCTTTGATTAATTAGGATTGAGTTTTCGATAGCAATACTCCACTTGAGGAAAAACCTAGTTCCACTTCCAAAGAGATTTTGTCACGACCTGACTAGGGCCATGACGAGCACCCTGGGCTAACCATTGAGCACCACTCATTCTATTACTCACCTGCTTTTATTCATATTTCTTATGCTCATAATCATAGAAAACTATTTTCATTTGAAACATATTTACTTTGTATACATGAGCCCTTCGGCTATCAAAATAATACATATACATATATATAGACATACAATGAGAACTGTGAGACCATACTACCCACACTACGTATCTACGAGCCTCTACTAGACATAGGGACGGGACAGGACCCCGTCATGCCCAAAACATACATATACATATATACCAAAAGAATAATCAATGGCACCTCCAAAGCAATGGAGTGCTCTCAATCAGCTAATAGCTCCTACGAGTCTGGATCACCTCCCTGTCTACCTGTGGGCATGAACACAGCGTCCAAAGAAAATGGACGTCAGTACGAACATTGTACTGAGTATGTAAGGCATCAACAATAATAATACATCAATGAAATAGGGAAGCATCAAATGAGGAGCAATCTGTAACTGACTGTGAATCATAAAAGAAATAATGCATGCTGGCTTACTTTCATAATCATCATCATATCATGTATGCATATATGTATAAGCTGCCCGACCATATAGGTACGGTGTGATAATCATTAGCATTAGCCTGCGTCCAGGCCTCCCGCGTTTGGGGTGCCATCTCATGCCGCCCACTAGTGGTGTCTGCCAATGCCATCTGGCCATGGTGTATATGCTGCCCGCCTTAGTGGTGACTGCCCGGCCATATAGGCGCGGTGTAACATCATCATCATATACTCATCATAATGTACTTATCATAATATACTCATCATAATGTACTCATCATAATGTACTCATCATAATGCATGCATGGAAACTCAAGGACAACTATACTTTATCGGAGTGACATAAGGTCGTGAACCCCCGATTCCATTATGGAACATTTATAAGCATTCTGCCTCACTTTGAAGGAATTAGCATAAGGTGAGTGTATATAATGAACAACATCAATGGATTATGGATAGCATCATTAGCTTTATTGGAACATTATAGCATGGACTCTAGAATCTTTAGATTTAAGCTTATCATCATCGTTATCGTACTCATAGTATGTCTCTTATCTCATATGGCTATTCGTGAACAAGGAATCTTAGTTTTCTTGAAGATAGGAGACCCATGAAGAAGGAAGAAATTCATGCCATAAGATTCATGCCTTAGAAAGAAAGGACTAGCCTCACATACCTTTGTCATTTATCTATTCTATTGCTTGCTCGTTCTCCTTTAATGCTCACGTCTTTACCTTCAAGAGAATTCGCATTAACATTAGCTAAGTGATTATAAGAACGTGCTTACTAAAGCTAGAAAAAATTGGGCAGCATTTCCTTTGTTTATACGACTTCCTCCATATTCCATATCAACTCCCAAACACTCATAACAACAACCACAATATCATAAACAACAATCATCATTCATTTGCATTATTCAGCTTTCACAATTTCACTTCAAATTCTCCATAATCATGGTCATAGTTCACTATCGCGTTCTGTCACATATAATACTCATTCCATGTTCTAAATGTCATTCATAACATATTCATAGTCACAACATATCAATATCCACAATTCAATCCAAGCTTCTATTCAAAAATGACACTATTGCCATATTTATGACCCATTTCCTATTTCCTTCTATAATCCAAGTGTTTCAACTTTCAATACTTCAAACAACATGAAAAGATCATGAAACTTACCTTAGATAATGGTAGAATAAGCCTTGAGTGGAAATACCCTTCTTGCACTAAAACCCTAGTTCACTTCTCTTGGAATTTCTTGACTTAGATGACTTTAATGGGTTTCACACTCTTGATTTTTGTTGGTTTGATGAAGTTGATCATCAATTTCCTTTGTGTTCTTGTGGATGAAGAGTGGATAATATTCAAGAGGTTTCTTGACTTGTGGAGTGAAAAATGAAATGAAATAAAATGTGAGAGGGTCCTTATATCAACGTTTAAATCTGTCCCGACCAGAACATACGGACCAACATACGATCCGTATATTTTATACTGACCATATGTCTGGACCGTGTGTTTGGTCCAGTGAAGGCCCTTGTTCTAGGCAGAACATATGGCTGGACATACGGTCCGTATGTTTTATACGGCCAGTATGTTTGGCCGTATAATGCCCAGCTATCCGAAACTTGTTCTCGCCGACTCGTTTGATCTCCGATCCTTATGGAACTTTCTTAACACTTGTTTAACACCTCAATAACAATCCAAGGGATGTTATAAATCTTCTCCAAAGCATCATTAAAACATCATTAACTCAATATTGTAAATCTTGCCCGACACACAACATATAACTTGCTTTCCTCAACAACTTTCTCTCCTTACCCTTCGTTAGTCAACTCACTGTACGTTAACGGGAAATTTTCTGAGGTGTAACAGATTTCTTGCCTTGGATGAACCCTAGTGAGCTTCTTCCACTTGATTCACTTGAATTTATGATATGAACCTTTGATTTCCTTTGTATTCTTGAAGATGAAATATGTGGAACCCTCTAGAAGTCTTGAGAGAGATGGAGAAGTGGAAAGAATTAGAAAATAAGAGTGGGAACATGTATTTATACTTGCAACTTATTCAGCCCATCAGGTATTATACGGACCACTTATACGGTCCGTATAACATTGTACGGTCCGTATAAGTGTTCGTGGTTCACCATCAGGGAAAAACTCTTCCTGTTGGGTGTTATACAGACCCTTATGTGGACCGCATAATATTATACGGACCGTATAAGCGGTTATATAACCCCATTTCCCAAAAATTGTTTCCGTCGTTCGTTTGATCTCAAATCCTTATGGAACCTTCTTGATACTTATTTAACACTTCATTACCAATCTAAGGAGCATTATAACTCTTCCTTAAGACATCATTAAGTCAACATTAGCTCGGTACTTTTCGAAACTCTTCCAAAACACAACATATGTTTTGCCTTCCTTAAGAAACTTTCTCCTCTTACTTCCAACGTCTTTGGAATCTTAATTAGAATCGTTAAATAACCTTTCTTACTTATAGAAACATCGTATACTCCTTACCCTGTGTTAGCCTATTCACTAGGCAATGACATGAAATTTTTCGAGGTGTAACATCCTTCCCCCCTTTAAAAACATTTGTCCTCGAATGTTAAGTTCTCGGGAATTCTATGAAAATTTCACCAAAGTTTTCACTGTAATATGGTGCTATCACCCTATCACAACAGCCCATAATAAACATGCCTCACAGGGCCACATCACAATAGCATCTATTTTATGGCCACACACGACCAAAAGCATGAAAAGAAAGCATACATACCTCATAATGTTGATGTTTCATCTTGAATATCTTCCGGGGGTTGAAATAAGTGCAGGTACTTGGACTTCATATTTTCTTCCACTTCCCAAGTCATTTCTTCTCTGTTATTATTCCTCCATAAGACTTTGACTGAAGCTACTTTCTTATTCCTAAGTCTCCGTACTTGCCTGTCTAGTATAGTAAGAGGTACCTCTTCATAGGCTAGATTTTCTCTCACTTGAACATCATCTACCGGCACGATCCTAGTAGGATCTCCAACACATTTTCGAAGCATTGAGACATGGAAAACTGGATGGACTGATTCATGTTCTGAGGGTAAGCCCAATTCATAAGCTACATGACCCGCCTTGCGGACAATCTTGTAAGGGTCAATGTATGGAGGACTCAATTTCCCTTTCTTACCAAATCTTATCACACCTTTCATCGGTGATACCTTCGGAAATACCCAATCATCAACTTGAAATTCTAAGTCTAGCCGACGGTTGTCCGCATAGGATTTCTGGTAACTGTGGGTTGTTAGCAATCGATCTCAGATAATCGTGACCTTTTCCACTGCTTGTTGAATCAATTCTAGACCTATTAATTGTGTCTCCCCGACTTCAAACCACCCAATTGGGGATCTACACTTTCTTCTATATGGAGCTTCATATGGGGCCATTTGAATACTGGAATGATAGCTGTTGTTGTATGCAAACTCAATAAGAGGTAAGTGGTCATCCTAACTACCACCGAAATCTAACACACATGCCCGTAACATATCTTTCAAGGTCTGAATAGTGCGCTCGTCTTGCCATCAGTTTATGGATGAAATGCTGTGCTAAGCTTTACCTGAGTACCCAAACCTTCTTGGAAAGACTTCCAGAATTTGACTGTAAATTGTGCCCCTCTGTCTGTGATAATAGATATCGGAACACCATGAAGTCTCACAATCTCCTTAAGATACAACCTTGCATAATCTTCTGCAGAGTATGCGGTTCTGACTGGAAGAAAATTAGCGGCTTTCGTGAGTCTGTCCACGATCACCCATATGGAGTCATACTTCCTTCGGGAACGAGGTAACCCTACAATGAAATCCATGTTTATTGCTTCTAACTTCCAAGTTGGAATTTTCATTGCTTGCAATAATCCTCCTGGCTTTTGATGCTTAATTTTCACTTGTTGACAATTGGACATTGATCCACAAATTCTGCTATATCTTTCTTCATTCCATCCCACCAATACATTAGCTTGATATCATGGTACATCTTTGTTGCTCCTGGGTGAATAGAATATCGAGAATAATGAGCTTCTTCTATAATTCGATGACGTAATTTCACAATTTGGAACACATAGCCTGTCTCGATATCTAAGAAATCCATCTATAGAAATTTCAAATGGCGACTTTTCTTTCTCGTGAAGTGTATTTCTATAATGGATCAACTGAGGATCTTCATATTGACGCTCTTTCACCTCCATATCTAAGGATGAAACAGTTGGATTATTAATACCAATTCCTGCACTGCTTGAGTCAATTAAGCGAACTCCAAGATTAGCTAGTTGGTGGAGCTCATGGATTAGTTCTTTCTTCTGCAAAGGAACTTCACAAAAACTACCCATTGATTTGCGGCTAAGTGCATCAGCCACTACACTCGCATTTCCGGGTTGGTATAAAATACTCACATCATAATCTTTCAGTAGCTTTAACCACCGCCTCTGTCGTAGATTTAACTCCTTCTGCTTAAAAATATATTAGAGACTCTGGTGATCTGTATAGATATCGACATGTACACCATACAAGTAGTGTCCCCACATCTTTAGTACATGGATAACCGCAGCCAACTCAAGGTCATGGGTCGGATAATTCTTCTCGTGTTTTCGCAACTGCGTTGAAGCATAGGCAATGACTTTACTGTGCTGCATCAATACACATCCTACCCCAATGCCAGAGGCATCAAAATATACAACATAACCATCTGGCCCTTCTGGAAGTCTTAAGACTGGGGCCGAAGTCAGTCTATCCTTCAATTCTTGGAAACTGCCTTCGCAAGCATCAGTCCATTAAAATTTTTGCTAATTTCTGGGTTAACTTCGTCAATGGTGCCGAAGTAGAGGAAAATCCTTCTACAAATCTTCTATAGTAACCTGTCAATCCCAGAAAACTATGGACTTCCGTAGGCGTTGTAGGCCTCGGCCAAGTTTTCACAGCTTCAATTTTTTGAGTATCAACTCGAATGGCATTAGCTGAAATAACGTGGCCCAAAAATGCCACAGAATTCAGCCAAAACTCACATTTTGAAAATTTTACATGCAATTCAAGAGTACGAAGAATCCCAAGGACAATGCGTAAATGGTCTGCATGCTCGGATTCTGTCCGAGAATATACCAGAATATCATCAATAAACATGATCACGAATAGATCTAAGAGTGGCCTGAATACATTATTCACCAAATTCATAGACACTGCTGGAGCATTTGTCAACCCAAATGACATTACCGAAAATTCATAATGGCCATATCTTGTTCTAAAAGCTGTTTTGGGAATATCTTCTTCTTTAACTCTCACTTGGTGATAACCTGACCTCAGGTCTATTTTGCAAAACCACTTGGCACCCTGTAATTGGTCAAACAAATCATCGATTCTCGGGAGAGGATTCTTATTCTTAATTGTAACCTTATTTAGCTGCCTATAATCAATGCACATCCGTAGGGAACCATCTTTCTTTCTCACAAATAAAGCGGGTGCTCCCCACGGTGATGAACTGGGCCTAATAAATCCCTTTTCGAGCAAATCCTTCAGTTGTGCCTTTAGCTCTTTCAATTCTGCTGGAGCCATTCTATAAGGGGGAATAGAAATAGGCTTGGTGTCTAGCAATACATCAATAGCAAAATCAATCTCTCTTTCCATAGGAAGACCGGGAAGCTCATCTGGAAACACATCTGGAAATTCATTCACTACCGGGACAGATTGAAAAGTCGACGACTTTGCTTCAAAGATCATGAACTCGAACTAGGTGATAAATATAGCCCATAGCTATCATCTTCCTTGCCTTAAGTTAGGAAATAAACCTACCTCTCGGAGACGCGGTATTACCCTTCCATTCAAGCACGGGTTCTTCCAAAAATTGGAATCGAACTTTCATTCGGCAATCGACATTGGCATAACAATAGGCCAACCAATCCATACCCATAATCACATCAAAATCTAGCATTTCTAGCTCAACTAGATCAACTTTAGTCTGACGATCACATATCACAATTACACAGTTCTTGTATATTTTTCTAGCTATCACGGGATCACTAACCGGAATAGATACCTCAAAAGGTTTAATTGGCTCGGGTTTCACCCTAATACGACTAGCAATATAAGGAGTAATGTAAGATAGCGTAGAACCTGGATCTATCAATGCATAAACCTCATGAGAGAATATAGATAGTATACCTGTAACCACATCCAGGGAGGACTCGAGATCCTGTCGTCCGGCTAGCATAGATACGGGGCTAGGTGCCACCTGAACTGGATGCTCCCCCTCTGCCTTTACCTCGACCTGCTGGAATCTAGGGAGTCTGTCCTATCGGGCGTATAGAAGAACCGGGGCGGCTGATCTTGTGGGCTGAACCCCAACTCTACCACTCATCGATAGGCAATCTCGCATCATATGTCCAACCTGGCCACAAGCATAACAAGCACCTGAACCTCGGCGACACTAACTAGAATGCAACTTACCGCACTGAGTACATCACGATACTGGTGGTCTCTGCTGGCTAAAATCACCCCCAAACTGAGAACTTGAGACCCTCGAACTTTGACCCTGTCCTAAATGAGTGGAGCGATCAAATCTCCTTCCTGCAAACTGAGGAGGTGCGCTAGTCGCTAACTGGCCTGAATATCTTGAATATGACTGCCTCGATCCCCCTCTATAGTCGCTACTAGTACCCATAGATCCGCTCTTTACTCGCTCTTCTATCGATATCGCGCTCACCCCTTTCGCGGATGTTCTCGCTCTTCTAAGTTCGGGTACGGGCTTGAATATGGGAAATGTCCATCCCCTCCTGTAGTGAAGCCGTCAGGCAATCTTTAAACAAATATGGCCCTAGGCCTCTCACGAATCTATGCACTCTATCTCCTATATCGGCGACCATGGTCGGAGCATATCTAGCCAATGAGTTAAAGTGAAGGCTATACTCTCGGGCACTCATATTTCCTTGCTTCAAATTTAAGAATTTATCCGCTCTAGCCCGACGAACCTCAGGTGGCAAATAGTGGCGGATGAAGGCATCTACAAATTCTTGCCAAACCGGCAGAGGTGCATTTTCTTTTCTTGAAGATATCCAATTATTATACCAAAGAACCGCCACATCCCAGAGTTTATAGGATGCCAACTCCACAGATTCGATTTTGGAGGCATGAATAATTTTCAACGTTCTCAACATCTCATCAATAAAACCTTGTGGGTCTTCATCCGGCTTTGAGCCGAAAAACTTTGGAGGGTTTAAACTCATGAAATCTCGAGCTCGAGTGCTAGTCGCCCTGTCACCTGAACCTGCACTCTGTCGCTGTGCCTGAGCGGCAACTAACTGTGTCAATAGATGAATAGCCTCGGTCATTTGTTGACCCGAGGTAGCCGGCGGAGGGACTAGAGGCATAGGAGCTAGAACTGAAGCACCCTCTTCTTCTTCTATAATAGGTGGAGTATGAGAGGTGTTCGATGGAGCCTCATTATGTGATTCACCTTCCTCTACATTAGTTGGCGGCTCCTTTTCTATCTGCCCTTCTGTCGTAGCCTTGTCCTTCGGGGCGGCTATAGCTTTTCTCTTTGGCGGCATCACTGAAATCATAACGCACAATTAGGGAGGAGAAAATCTTATAACGTGGCTCTATCGCACGATCCAAAGAAGAGAGAAGAATGGTCATTTTTCCTAAATGCCTTGTAGCCTCCTGTTTATAGATGTGGCGCGTAACACACCATAAACAAGACTCTACTAGACACAGCTTGTAGACATACCCTAGGACTGAACTGCTCTGATACCACTTTTGTCACGACCCGACTAGGGGGCCATGATGGGTACCCGGAGCTGACTACCGAGCACCACTCATACTGCTAGTCATCATACTTATTCCGCATTTATCTATTACTCTCACACTTCTTGTCATAAGGAAAACCACTTTTAATTTCAAGCATATCTATATGTATATACATAATCCCTTTGGCTATCAAAATAATATATAAAATGAGGAAATCATGAGATCATATTACCCACGCATACGTATCTACGAGCCTCTACTAGAGTACTAGACATAAGGACGGGACAGGACCCCATCGTGCCCAAATATGTACACAGAATAATATCTCAAAATAGCACCTCCGGAGTAATGGAGTGCTCCTGTAAATCTGCTGATAGCTTCTATAGATCTGCGCCGTCTCCCTGTCTACCTGTGGGCATGAACACAGCGTCCAAAGAAAAGGACGTTAGTACAGACATTGTACTGAGTATGTAAGGCATAAATAATAATGATACATCAATGAAACCAAAGGACATCAAGTAAGGAACAACCTGTAACTGACTGACATTTAAGAATGAAATAATGCATGCTAACTTACTTCATAGACATCATCATATCATGTATGCCTATATGTATAAGCTTCCCGACCATACAGGTACAGAGTGATCATCATTTGCCCGCGTTCAGGCCTCCCGCGTCCGGGGTAACCATCTCATGTCGCCCACTAGTGGTGTCTGCCCATGCCATCTACACATGGTGTATACGCTGCCCGCCTTAGCGGTGTCTGCTCGGCCATATAGGCGCAGTGTAATGTCATCATTATGTACTCATCATAATGCATGCATAGAGACTCAAAGACAACTATACTTTAGCGAGGTGACATAAGGTCGTGAACCCCCGATTCCATTATGTAGTTTCATAAGCATTCTACCTTACCTTAAAGGAATTAGCATATAAGGTGAGTGTGGCACAAATAACGACATCAATTAATCATAATTAGGATCATTAGCTTTGTAAAAGCTTCATATCATGAACTTTAGAATCTTTAGACTTAAGCTCATCATCATCATTATCGTACTCATAACGTATCTCTTATCTTTATCTCATATGAGGCTCTTCATGAACATAGACTCATAATTTTCGGAATGTAAGAAGGTCATGGAGAAGAAGGGAAAATCATGTCATAAGATTCATGCCTTAGAAAGGAAGGGACTAGCCTCACATACTTTAGCTACTCTATCACTTGAACGTTCCTCTCCAATATTCACATTTCTGCCTTTAAGAGAGTTCATACTAATATTAGATAATCGATGACGTAAGCACGCTTGAACTAAAGCTAGAGAAAATTGGGCAGCATCTTCTTTGTTTATACAACTTTCTCCATATCATATATCAACTCCCAATCATCAATGATAACATTCATAATATCATGATCAATAACTTTTGTCAGGTTCATCATTATCCAACTGTTACACCCCGTAGTTTCATATGTTGAGATTCGAGCTACCTTTCAGGAGGTATGTGAGCTTATATGTGTTTAACTTATGATTATAAGGATTTAAGTTCATATAGTAAGCTATGAAAGGATTGAAGGGCAAGTGAATTGAGGAAATTAAATTTGTTGGAACTTGGAAGAAAATATGAGGGGCAATTTTGGCCCAACTTGGACAAAAAATATCTTTTAGTAGATGAGGAGTTTTGAAGCAAAATAAAAGCCTAAAATAAATTTCGTCGAGTCTAGTTTTCAATGCAACAAACCGCTTGTCGATACGATATTGGAGTAGAGAATTATGGACGTTGCAAGTTAGGCTGACGGAGCAGAAACGTTACTACAAGAATCGGGTCAAGAGTTCTACGGTCGCAACAATGATCGCATCGACTTGCTATGGTACTGTGCTACGGACCCCCGAATTTGACCCACTATTTAAGGATCAAATCAGATCCCAAACCTCATTTTTCACCAAGAATTTTCCAAATATTTCCCAAATCTTCTAGAAAATTCTCCCAACTTCTATCTGCTAGATTTTAACGTAAATTATGTGAAATCCTCGAATTTAAGTTCTGACGATGCATAGCTGCAATTATAGTATCGCATTACGGCGAAACTTGGTTTGGATTCAAGGTGATAATCGAAGATATTGCAATTCTAGCGGGTGAAAGGTATAAATCTTTCCTTATTAGTATTGATTTAAGCTTGTCTACGGAGGAAAAGTTACTAAATGAGCGTATAATGAATTTATGGGTCGAGAAATTGGATAAAACATCGTGTGAGATGTTTATGGAATATTTTGGTGTTGATAATATTATTGTTGATGTTGGTATTGTTGTTGTTGTTGGTTGCCGAATTGAGATTTCGGGTTAGCCACATAAATAGGGGAGATGCTGCCCGAATTTTGGCAGATTCTAAAGGGATTTTAATTAAAGGCTTAAGGCAAGTGTATGATGGTGAGCCTAATAATAGTATGAATGATTTTATATGTAGATTACAAGTCAGGAGATAAGTGGGAAGGTCAAGGACCATGATTCCAGGTATGTTAAGGCTCGTCCCTTTCTTTCTTAAGGCATGATTCCTTTATTGTGAACCTATATATGACATCTTCAATAAACTAGTTTTTAAAAGTACCAAAGCTTACAGTTCCCGATGTTCTTGTGATATCCTTGAGATTGTTTCATGGCTATTGATGTTTTCTTTTCTTTGAAGTTGATCTCATCTTATGACTTTGTTCCTTCAAGGTGAGACATGTTCATGATGACGGTTCCATAATAATAATCCAACGAGTTTAGGAACAGGTTCTTAAGGAATGTCTTATAGGATATGAATAGAGTGCTAGCAGAGGATCCCTAATGAGGTATTTAGTGTTCGAAGAGAGGTTTATGTTGTATCTTAGGACTTGGTTAATGTTTAGTCAAGCGGGAAAAAGTACTAATGCCCTGAGCTGTGCTTATAAGTCTTATGTGATTATGTAGACCCTACGGGTTAAGTGATGACCACGGGAAGTGCATAGAAATTACTTGTAGAAGTTTAGTTATGTTTACCACTGGTCTAAGACCAGTTGGGCTGATGTATATATTTACCACTGGACTGGCAGCCGAGTGGGCACCACCGTGCTACGGCCGGTCGGGCGTTCACATGCGATCGGTTGGGCGATATACGCTCTACCGTCGGCGATAATCGAATGGGCGCTTATTACCACGGACCGCAAATCCAGTCGGCTTACCATTGATCAGTTGGGCAATTAGTATAGGATGATTAGTAAAATAAGGGCACAACACTGTGCATAGATATGGTTAAGCATGTGAGAGTATAGAGAAACATGTATCATATATGGATCGGGTTGCACGCCGCAAGCAGTAGTTCAGAAATGCCAGGTTGATTCTTATTCTTCTCATCTTCAGTGTATGGCTATTTTGTTGCACTTTTTGCCTTGCATACTCAGTACATTGCTCGGACTGACGTCCTTTTCTTTGGGGCGCTACGTTACATGCCCGCGAGGTCTTGAGATACGTGCTTGACGGATCTTTCGCAAGGACACCGGCAACAGTGAGTCGTGGCGCTCCACTTGCTTCGAAGTTTCCCTGTGAGTCAATATGGCTGCGTATGCATGGGTATGGCGGGGCCCTATTCCGGCCACTTTATGTCATGTACTCCTATAGAGGCTCGTAGACAGATATGCACAGTTGGATATCTTATAATTATCTCGACTTGTACTATGTTGTATCATTATTATGGATAGCCTTACCGGCACATGCACTCGAGATTAGTTTGAAGACATAAGTATGTTATCTTTTGGGCTTGTGCCACTATGGCTTATAGTACCTTGGTCTTATGTTGCCTTTCGAGATACAGAAATCGTGAGCTACAGTTGTTTTGCTTGGTTCCCGTAGGGTGCCGAGTGCCAGTCATGCCTTACCAAGGTTAGGGTGTGACACCAACTCCCACAATTCCCTCTCAAGGTCCTCCATAATCATGATCATAATACAACATTACATTCATCCTTATCTAATGTTTCTCCCATGTTCTTAACATCATTCATAACATAATTATAATTACAACTTATCAAGAATCGTGATTCATATTAATCTACTACTCAACAATGTCACTATTCTCATGTTTGTAACCCATTTTCGACTTCCCTCCATAATCCAAGTCTTTCAACCTCTTATTACTTTAAAAAACATGGAATGATAATAAACTTACCTTTGATTGCATAGGAATGAGTTTTGGATAGCAATACTCCACTTGAGGAAAACCCTAGTTTCACTCCCAAAGAGATTTCTTGCCTTGGATGAACCCTAGTGAGCTTCTTGCACTTGATTCACTTGAATTTATGATATGACCCTTTGATTGCCTTTGTATTCTTGAAGATGAAATGTGTGGAACCCTTTAGAAGTATTGAGAGAGATAGAGAAGCGGAAAGAATGAGAAAATAAGAGTGGGAATATATATTTATCCTTGCAACTTATTCAGCCCGTCGGGTATTATACGGACCACTTATATGGTCCGTATAACATTGTACGGTCTTTATAATTGTCTGTGGTTCACCATCAGGGAAAACATATTCATGTTGGGTTTTATACGGACCCTTATACGGACCATATAAGCGGTCGTATAACCCCATTTCTCAGAAATTATTTCTGTCATTCGTTTGATCTCTAATCCTTATGGAACCTTCTTGACACTTAGTTAACACTTCATTACCAATCTAAGGAGTGTTATAACTCTTCCTTAAGACATCATTAAGTCAACATTAGCTCGGTACTTTTCGGAACTCTTCCAAAACACAACATATGCTTTGCCTTCCTTAAGGAACTTTCTTCTCTTACTTCCAACGTCTTTGGAATCTTAACTAGAATCGTTAAATAACTTTTCTTACTTATAGAAACATCGTATACTCCTTACCCTGTGTTAACCTATTCACTAGGCAACGAAATTTTTTGAGTTGTAACACCCATGATGACTACATTGTACATTTGTATATCGTTTTGCAGCCGTGAGGGCCTATATATATATATATATATATATATATATATATGCATGTGTCGTCTTAGAGATTATATGTGTCCATGATGAGTATGATGATTGACATAATGAGTGGTGCTCGGTAGTCAGCTCCGCGTACCCGTCACGGCCCCCAAGTCGGGTCGTGACAAAAGTGGTATCCGAGCAGTTCCGTCCTAGGGTGTGTCTATGAGCCATGTCCAGCAGAGTCCTGTTAATGAGTGTGAAGCACGCCACACTTATAAACAGGAGGCTGCGGGCATTTAGGAAAAATGACCATTCTTTTTCTTATTAGATCGTGCCATAGAGCCATGTTATAAGATTTTCTCCTCCCTAATTGTGCGTTATGATTTCAGCGATGCCGGTAAAGAGAAAAGCTACCACCGCCCAGAAGGGCAAGGCTACTACGGCACAGCGAGTGGAGAGGGAGCCACCAACGGATATAGAAGAAGGTGAATCTCATAATGAGGCTCCATCTAACACCTCTCACACTCCGTCCATTCTAGAAGAGCAAGAGGGGGCTTCAGCTCCGGCTCCTATGCCTCCAGTTCCTCCACCGGCTGCTTCGGGTCAACAAATGACCGAGGCTATTCGGTTATTGACACGACGCTTAGTGGCCGCTCGGTACGGCAGGCCCAGTACGGTCCAAGTGACGGCGACTAGTGCTAGAGCTCGGGATTTCATGAGTTTAAATCCTCCAGAATTTTTTAGGTCAAAGCCGGATGAAGACCCGCAAGGTTTTATTGATGAGATGTTGAGAACATTTAAAATTATCCATGCCTCCGATACTGAATCTGTGGAGTTGGCATCTTATAGACTTCGGGATGTGGCGGTTCTTTGGTATAATAACTGGATATCTTCGAGAAAGAAAAATACACCTCTTCCAGTTTGGCAAGAATACGTAGATACTTTCATCCGCCACTATTTGTGTCACGACCCAAATTTGGAGCGGCGTGACAGGCACTCGATGCCAAACTAGGCCCCGAGCGAACCACTCTAAATCTGAAACTCTACTAAGGCCTACCTGCACACCGACAATATCAACCAGCCGGCGAGGTCGTAATCTGGATATATATAAACAAATGTTGTCTGTCTCTTCTGAACTGGGCACGCACACACCGAAAATATATATACACAAGTGAGCAAGCCGACGAGGCTGCTATGTAGGCTGAACAAAAAAAGGCGAGAGCTAACATGGCTATATAATATCCCAACTACATACAACTGTCTACAGACCTCTAGGGAACACGAGCTACAGAAAGGACAGGATAAGGCCCCCGTCACACCCATATATACATGTCAAAATAGCATACCCAAAGGGACTGCGGCTCAGGACAAGTGGGTGCACCGGTAGGCGAGTGGAAGGCCCTCGAGTTGAATCTTCTGTCCGACTACCTAAACTTGCGGTCATGAACGCAGCGCCCCCAGACAAAGGGACGTCAGTACGAATAATGTACTGAATATGTAAGGCAAGATAACAACTAAAATGAAATAACAAACTATACTCTGGATATTTCAAGAAAGCATCGGAGGTGCTCTGCACAGGTTGCCTCTCATCTGAGGCAAGATAACATCACTCTAGTAGATATAACTTCGTGACTCGAAGGTCAAGCATAGATAACATAACTCCATAAATAAAACTTCGTGACTCATATGCCAGGTATAACCAACTCCATGACCCGTAGGTCAAGTTTAAGCAACTCCGTGACCCGTTGGTCAGGTATAATCAACTCCATGACCCGTAGGTCAAGTATGCGCATCTCCGTGACCCGTAGGCCAGGCGATAACTTCACGACCCGTAGGTCAGGCGATAACTTCACGACCCGTAGGCCAGGCGATGACTTCACGACCCGTAGGCCAGGCGATAACTCCATGACCCATAGGCCTGGCGTATACATATAATGCTAACTCAAACGCAACATAATAGCCTATAAACAACATATCCATTAATTATACCTCCTGACATTCAATCATCTCATATAACTCAACTATTCTTATACGAGCTCTTAACTAAAGAGGAGCACTACATGTTATATCCCGTATTTTGTGCATTGGGACAATCCGGGTTTAACTATGATAAGTTAGGGACAAAACCATTTCGGGATACAAAGTCGGGACTTTTGACCTTCGATTTTGTTTTAAGACATAAGTTGTTCATGAATTTGTTGGCATGGAACATTTAGGGAAATTTGGGACCAAAAGTGGAATAATTGAAAGTTGGGAATTATTGGAAATTTTGGCCCTTGGCCGTGTGGTGTTTGAAATGGTCCCACACATTTTGTGGCCAAATTTAATTGGTCCAACCCATGTGTGGGCCATGGACACTTGTATGATATATATGTGAGCATAAAAGATGACTAAGTTCATCTTTCCCATTCTCTACACTTTAGAAAAAAATCAAGAACTTTGAGAGCAAAAGTTGAAGGCCATTCGGCCAAGCTCCAAATTTTAAAGACCAAGATTTAGCCATCCAAAAATTAATTCTTCCTAGAAAACCTACTAAGTGAAGGGTCCTCACTAACGTGGAAGTGTTGTTTGGGTCAACAAACCGCTAGTTTTCATCCTAGCTAACCCTAGCTAGTTGTGAAGTTGAAGGGAAAAGGTAAGATTTAATCTTGTTTTATGCGTTGTGAATGATGTGTGCATGTTGTAGTATGTTAATATGGATGGAATTCATGAGGAAATTGCATGTAGAGGTGAAGCCGTGTGTCTGGTGTGTGTGGCCGTGTGTGTGTGTTATGTTGTGTTGAAGTAATGAATTAAAATCTAGTTAGCATGTTTTGATTGTTGTGGAGTGAAGAAATGGATGAGAATCATCAATATGTATGTGTGTGGTGATGGCCGAATACAGGCCATGTTGTGTGAATAAGAATGAATTAATTCTATTTGGAATTTTGAATGTTGTCGTTGTGAATTCTATGTTGACGATAAGAGTTTAATGACTTAAAATTGATGTTGTAATTGTTATGGGCTGATTTGGAGAATTATGTGCATTTAATGCATTTTCTATATTTATGGGAATGACATTGTTAGAGTGTAGATTGTTGGTGCAAATCATGATTCGGAAGTTGGAAGTTTGTTATGGTTGAGGTTCTCGGGTTTTGGGGTGGTTTCAGGTGAGAGGGAGTATTATTTGGGATGTTTGAAACATTGTAGGAATTAGTTAAAATGTCCTTGAATATTGTTGGTATGGGTTCGGGTTGGTATTGGAATGTATGAGCGTTGATGTTGGCTTGAATGTAAGCCGTTGAAGTGATATAATGAATGTTGTTGGATTATGTAGAAAGAGTATTTAATGCTAGAATGCGTTTTAAATTGATTATTGATGTTGCTAGTTTGGTTGTTGGTGTTGTTGTTGATGAATTTGGCCGAGTTGAATTCTCGAGGTTGTGCATATACGGGGGAAATGCGCCCAAATTTGTGGAATTTAGTGTTCGTTTGGAAATGAACTCCAAAATGCCTATAGTAACGTTGGTATTTAATGATATTGTGTAGATTTTGGAGAGCCCGAGGTTTGAGTTTGGATTGACGTGGAGAGCGGACGAGGTATGTGAAGCTTATCCTTCTTTCCTTTTGGCATGTCCTAGACGCAAGTAAGTTGTGATATGTTATGAGCCTTGGGGGTAATTCTATTCTTAAAAATCCGAGCATGTTTATGATTCATATTTGCTTCTTGATATTGGCATCCTTAATATGGTCAAGCTATAGACCGTATGTCTTCGATACGATTGGATTTGAAATGCTATGTATACGGTTTGTTCCGAAAGGGTCTTATGCCTACAAATATCCGTAACTTTCCTAGACAGAACCGGATTGCTTTGATAAAATCGTAAACGATTCTTATTTGTTTCTTGATATTTGTATTCTTAATGTAGTCGAATTATGGTCTTTATGTCTTTTGTATGACTAAATTTCAAAAGTTGCATAAAAGTTTTGTTTTCAAAAGAGTTTTGTTCCTAAACGATTAAGAAACTACGAACGACCGTAACTTTCAAGAAAGGGCTCGGATCGCTTTGATATCTTCGCAAATGATTTCATGACGAGTAATGACTTTAAATTTCATAGGCGGGCCCGGGTCGGGTTGACGCTCGTCCGTGGGTCCCGCGACTTTTCTATGTTTGGTTCTAACGACCTATTTTTGAAAGAATTTAATATGACTATCTTCCGACCCCCGAGTATGATTACTTATGTATCGGTCGAGTCTGAAATGAGGATTTTTATGCATATGATTTTGATACGTGACTATGGTTTCTGAAGTTCGGTCTGATATGTTCCCGAGTGATATTCGAAAGAAAACCTGATTTGACTATAGTTTCGGTTTTGAACTAATAGTTCGTTCTGACTATCCTATTGGGTATTTGTAAGTGTTTTGTATGCATATGATTACTTACGATTCTGCTCGTGCTTTCTGTTGTTATATCTTTCGCCGAGTCCCGGGCCGGTATGTTATCGTGCGCACTATGCTATATTCCGAAGTATGATGTGTTTTTTAAGTATGATGTGATATGATATATGATGTGATACGGAGTATGATGTGTTCGGAGGTATACAATATTCCGAAGTATGATGTGTTGTGGCGCCCAGATGGAGTGGCGACCACGTTCTGTCCGCCGGGTCCTAGTATGGACCGCATGAGATATATGATATGAAATATGATGACATGATGATATGTGATATGATATGTGATAATATGACGATATGATTTTATTTATCGAGTCCCTCACTAGAGGGCTGGATACGGTATGCATACGATTATTATATTATACATGGATCGGACCGTACGTTCCTCGGCATTATTATATTATTTATGGATCGGGCCGTACGTTCCTCGGCATTCGGTTAACGTCAGTTCATATGATAAGTTGTGATGTTATGATGTGTTACGGTAAGCATTTTGGCATTCTGATTATTACATTTGTCTTCCGTACCTCTATTGTATGATTTGCATGTCAGATGTATTTTGGTATCCTGGTTAATGTGCTCCCTTTCTGTACTTCTGACTTCGGTTACGACTTCGTTTTCTGCACTTCCTGCTTGCATACTCAGTACATATTCCATACTGACCCCCTTTCTTCGGGGGCTGCGTTTCATGCCCGCAGGTACAGATGCACAGTTCGGTGATCCGCCAATCTAGGACACCTATTCTGCTGTTGGAGCGCTCCCTTTATTCCGGAGCCTACATTTTGGTATATATTCTCCCGTCGTATATGTATTTGTGTATTCAGGGGTACGGCGGGGCCCTGTCCCGTTATATGATTTTGTTGTTCAGTTTAGAGGTCTGTAGACATAGATGTGGGTTATGTATAGCTCTGTTCAGATGCGTTGTGTTAGTTGCGTTTGGGCGGCCCATCCGCCCTGGCAGCCTTGTCGGCTGCGTGTATGTATGCTTTGATACGTTATGTATATTATGATAGCCTTGCCGGCTTCTGTGCAGTATATATATTTGTATGCGTCAGTTGGAACCACGTCTGATAGTTACATATGTATGAGTCGTTTGTATGCCGAATCTGGTTAATGAGCGCATATGGGTGCCCAGCTCGGGCTATAGTCACGGCCTACGGGCTTGGGTCGTGACAGAAGTGGTATCAGAGCAGTTCATCCTCGAAATGTCTACAGACCGTGTCTAGTAGAGTCTTGTTTATCGGTGTGTTGTGCACCACATCTATAAACAGGAGGCTACAGGACATTTAGGATGTTATCTTTCCTTCTTATCTTAGATCGTGCGATAGAGTTGTGTTATCAGGATGACTCTCCCTAACGAATTGTTATGTTTTCAGCGATGCCTCCGAGAAAGGCGACAGGCGCGAGAGGGGCAAGTCTACGGCGGTGGGGGAAACCGGCCCGGGCCGAGAGTTACCGGGGCCCGTGCGAGCACATGCACGAGATTGTGCCCCCAACGACCCCGCCGGTTCGCACGCCGGTATCGGAGGGATTTGGAGCGACCACGGTTTGCGGGACGGGGGCGGCTCCACCGCCGGCCCACGAGGTTCCGGCGCCGCGCCTCCAGCTCCTCAGCCAGGGGCGGAGGATGGGGCTATGCGAGAGGCGGTCCAGTTATTGACCCGATTGGTCGCGGGGCAGGCCCACAGGCACGGAGTAGGGGGTGATCAGGCGGACCGCCGTGACAGTTCGAGGGCCCGTGATTTTCTGACATGTAATCCACCAGAGTTTTTCGGGTCAAAGCCCGCGGAGGACCCTCAGGAGTTTATCGGACAGATCTGCGTACATTACGGTTGATTAAGGCGACCGAGATCGAGTACGTTGAGATGGCGTCATACCGGTTGCGGGATGTAGCCTCGAAATTGGTATGAGTCTTGGTA
This sequence comes from Lycium ferocissimum, assembly GCF_029784015.1. NCBI lineage: Eukaryota > Viridiplantae > Streptophyta > Magnoliopsida > Solanales > Solanaceae > Lycium > Lycium ferocissimum. The sequence continues at coordinate 6,104 of NW_026715278.1, read as the reverse complement.
TTGTCCCGAGAGGTGAGGGTGCCCCTCCGGCCGTGTGGGGGAGTTTGCGAGGCCTTTCTTGGCCCATTTTCTTCCTCCGAGCTACGGCGAGCCGAGTAGACAGATTCTCGTTATTGAGACAGAGGGGCAGGACCGTCCGGGAGTACAGTTTGGAGTTTGACTCGTTGGCCAGATATGCGTCCGCTTATGTAGCTGATATGACTGACCGGATGCACCGGTATGTGATGGGGCTGGACCAGTATTTGGTTGACAGCTGCTTGGTGATGGCGGCCCAGTCAGGTATGGATATTGCCCGCGTACAGGCACATGCCCAGGGTATGGAGGACCGACACAGAGGGCGCCAGCCCGACAGGGCTTATGACAGGGGCCAGCCCAAGAGGGCTAGATCATCTGGGTATTTTGGAGAGTCTCGAGCGGGCGGCCTCGGCGGCGGCCCCATAGCGAGACACCCTCCCCGGCCCGCGCGGTACACCCCCACAGTTGTCGGGCAGGAGACTGGATAGTGCTGGGTATTCAGGAGAAGGTCAGAGCTCCAGGGCTTTGGGCCCACAGATGGACCGAGGTTCCGGTCAGTTGAGGCCACCCCTACCTCAGTGCCCTCACTGTGGGAGATATCACCCTGGGGAGTGTTACTGTGCCATGGGTGTTTGTTTTACTTGTGGCGGCCAGGGTCATCGTATGAGAGAGTGTCCGTACAGGGGCGGTCCAGGTGGTGCAGCCCAGCTTACTGAGTCAGCTGCTGGTTCGTCTTCCCCTTCCGTAGCTATGCGCCCGATGGGGCGGGGCAGGCCGTGGCAGAGGCCGTGGCGGAGCCTCCAGTTTTGGCGGTCCATAGAACCGCCTATATGCGTTGACCCGTAGACAGGATCAGGAGGAGCCACCAGACGCGGTTGCAGGTAAATTAGACTCCTTAATTGGTTATGCTGATTGATGTATGAACTGTATGTGATAACTGTAAAAGAAACTCCCCCGAGTGCTTATAAGATCTCGTAAGGCTAATTTAACATTTGAGGACGAATGTTCTAAAGGGGGGGGAGGATGTTATATCCCGTATTTTGTGCATTGGGACAATCCGGGTTTAACTATGATAAGTTAGGGACAAAACCATTCCGGGATACAAAGTCGGGACTTTTGACCTTCGATTTTATTTTAAGACATAAGTTGTTCATGAATTTGTTGGCATGAAACATTTAGGGAAATTTGGGACCAAAAGTGGAATAATTAAAAGTTGGGAATTATTGGAAATTTTGGCCTTTGGCCGTGTGGTGTTTGAAATGGTCCCACACATTTTGTGGCCAAATTTAATTGGTCCAACCCATGTGTGGGCCATGGACACTTGTATGATATATATGTGAGCATAAAAGATGACTAAGTAGTCATCTTTCCCATTCTCTACACTTAGAAAAAAATCAAGAACTTTGAGAGCAAAAGTTGAAGGCCATTCGGCCAAGCTCCAAATTTTCAAGACCAAGATTTAGCCATCCAAAAATGAATTCTTCCTAGCAAACCTACTAAGTGAAGGGTCCTCACTAACGTGGAAGTGTTGTTTGGGTCAACAAACCGCTAGTTTTCATCCTAGCTAACCCTAGCTAGTTGTGAAGTTGAAGGGAAAAGGTAAGATTTAATCTTGTTTTATGCGTTGTGAATGATGTGTGCATGTTGTAGTATGTTAATATGGATGGAATTCATGAGGAAATTGCATGTAGAGGTGAAGCCGTGTGCATGGTGTGTGTGGCCGTGTGTGTGTGTGTTGTGTTGTGTTGAAGTAATGAATTAAAGTCTAGTTAGCATGTTTTGATTGTTGTGGAGTGAAGAAATGGATGAGAATCATCAATATGTATGTATGTGGTGATGGCCGAATATAGGCCATGTTGTGTGAATAAGAATGAATTAATTCTATTTGGAATTTTGAATGTTGTCGTTGTAAATTCTATGTTGACGATAAGAGTTTAATGACTCAAGATTGATGTTGTAATTGTTATGGGCTGATTTGGAGAATTATGTGCATTTAATGCATTTTCTATATTTATGGGAATGACATTATTAGAGTGTGGATTGTTGGTGCAAATCATGATTCGGAAGTTGAAAGTGTGTTATGGTTGAGGTTCTCGGGTTTTGGGGTGGTTTCGAGTGAGAGGGAGTATTATTTGGGATGTTTGAAACATTGTAGGAATTGGTTAAAATGTCCTTGAATGTTGTTGGTATGGGTTCGGGTTGGTATTGGAATGTATGAGCGTTGATGTTGGCTTGAATGTAAGCCGTTGAAGTGAATATAATGAATGTGAATGCATTTTAAATTGATTATTGATGTTGCTAGTTTGAATGTAAGCCGTTGAAGTGAATATAATGAATGTTGTTGGATTATGTAGAAAGAGTATTTAATGCTAGAATGCGTTTTAAATTGATTATTGATGTTGCTAGTTTGGTTGTTGGTGTTGTTGTTGATGAATTTGGCGAGTTGAATTCTCGGGGTTGTGCATTTACGGGGGAAATCTTTGCCCAAATTTAAAGTAGAATTTAGTGTTCGTTTGGAAATGAACTCCAAAATGCCTATAGTAACGTTGGTATTTAATGATATTGTGTAGATTTTGGAGAGCCCGAGGTTTGAGTTTGGATTGACTTGGAGAGCGGACGAGGTATGTGAAGCTTATCCTTCTTTCCTTTTGGCATGTCCTAGTCGCAAGTAAGTTGAGATATGTTATGAGCCTTCGGGGTAATTCAATTCTTAAAAATCCGAGCATGTTTATGATTCATATTTGCTTCTTGATATTGGCATCCTTAATATGGTCAAGCTATGACCGTATGTCTTCGATACGATTGGATTTGAAATGCTATGTATACGGTTTGTTAGAAAGGATCTTATGCCTACAAATATCCGTAACTTTCCTAGACAGAACCGGATTGCTTTTATAAGCTCGTAAACGATTCTTATTTGTTTCTTGATATTTGTATTCTTAATGTAGTCGAATTATGGTCTTTATGTCTTTTGTATGACTAAATTTCAAAAGTTGCATAAAAGTTTTGTTTTCAAAAGAGTTTTGTTCCTAAACGATTATGAAACTACGAACGGCCGTAACTTTCAAGAAAGGGCTCGGATCGCTTTGATATCTTCGTAAATGATTTCATGACGAGTAATGACTTTAAATTTCATAAGCGGGCCCGGGTTGGGTTGACGCTCGTCCGTGGGTCCCGCGACTTTTCTATGTTTGGTTCTAACGACCTATTTTTGAAAGAATTTAATATGACTATCTTCCGACCCTCGAGTATGATTACTTATGTATCGGTTGAGTCTGAAATGAGGATTTTTATGCATATGATTTTGATACGTGACTATGGTTTCTGAAGTTCGGTTACGATATGTTCCCAAGTGATATTCGGAAGAAAACCTGATTTAACTATAGTTTCGGTTTTGAACTAATAGTTCGTTACGACTATCCTATTGGGTCTTTGTAAGTGTTTTGTATGCATATGATTACTTACGATTCTGCTCGTGCTTTCTGTTGTTATATCTTTCGCCGAGTCCCGGGCCGGTATGTTATCGTGCGCACTATGCTATATTCCGAAGTATGATGTGTTTTCCGAAGTATTATGTGATATGATATATGATGTGATACGGAGTATGATGTGTTCGGAGGTATACAATATTCCGAAGTATGATGTGTTGTGCCGCCCAGATGGAGTGGCGACCACGTTCTGTCCGCCGGGTCGTAGTATGGACCGCATGCGATATATGATATGAAATATGATGACATGATGATATGTGATATGATATGTGATAATATGACGATATGGTTTTATTTATCGAGTCCCTCACTAGGACGGTATATATATGGATTATATTATATATGGATCGGGTACGTTCCTCGGCATCATGCGTACGATTATTATATTATATATGGATCGGGCCGTACGTTCCTCGGCATTATTATATTATTTATGGATCGGGCCGTACGTTCCTCGGCATTCGGTTAATGTCAGTTCATATGATAAGTTGTGATGTTATGATGTGTTACGGTAAGCATTTTGGCATTCTGATTATTACATTTGTCTTCTGTACCTCTGTTGTATGATTTGCATGTCAGGTGCATTTTGGTATCCTTGTTAATATGCTCACTTTCTGTACTTCTGACTTCAGTTATGACTTCGTTTTCTGCACTTCTTGCTTTGCATACTCAGTACATATTCCGTATTGATCCCCTTTCTTCGGGGGCTGCGTTTCATGCCCGCAGGTACAGACGCACAGTTCGGTGATCCGCCAGTCTAGGACACCTATTCTGCTGTTGGAGCACTCCCTTTATTCCGGAGCCTACATTTTGGTATGTATTCTCCCGTCGTATATGTATTTGTGTATTCAAGGGTACGGCGGGGCCCTGTCCCGTCATATGATTCTGTTGTTCAGTTTAGAGGTCTGTAGACATAGATGTGGGTTATGTATAGCTCTGTTCAGATGCGTTGTGTGAGTTACGTTTGGGCGGTCCATCCGCCGTGGCAGCCTTGTCGGTACAAGCGTGTATGTATGCTTTGATACGTTATGTATATTATGATAGCCTTGCCCGCTTACGTACGTATATATATTTGTATGCGTCAGTTGGAACCACGTCTGATAGTTACATATGTATGAGTCGTTTGTATGCCGAATCTGGTTAATGAGCGCATATGGGTGCCTAGCTCGGGCACTAGTCATGGCCTACGGGGTTGGGTCGTGACACTACACTAGGGTTATGGTAACCCAAGTATAATCTTCGTGAATAGCAGACGTTTGTGCGAATAGTCAAAAAGGTCTCAATAGTAGAAATCTTAAGAAATGGAATCATCATCATTGTTACCATCATAGAAACATCCATCCTTAGCATCATAAGCACTTTGAAAATCATGAGCTTCGGGCTTTTTGGAAATAAGGATATTATAGAATCCATGTATGCGTTCATAGGAAAAAGAATCACGCCTTTAGAAAGAAAGAAAGTAGCCTTAACATACCTGGAAGCTTACTTCTCAACTTTTCCAACTTACTTTCTGTCTTGCAATCTACATAAGATCATTCGTAGTCCCGAAATCTACATATAAAGTCATTCATACTATTGTTAGGCTCATTATCATATGCTTGTCTTAAGCCTTCAAATTAAATCCTCTTAAAATTTGCTGAAATTTGGGCAGCATCTCCCTTGTTTATATCCCTAACCCGAAATCACAATACCAACAAAACAACAACTACAACAGGACCAACATCAACTACATCATTATCAATACTAAAATATTCCATAAAACATCCCACACGATGTTTTTCCGATTTCTCAACCAACAACTTTATTATACAAACATTTAATCACTCTATCTTCGTAAATAAACCAAAATTAATATTAATAAGGAGAGATTCATACCTTATTTTTGTTAAAACAGTGATATCTTCAATATCCACCTTGAATCCACTTTGAAAACCATACTAGAATCACATCTATGCGTTATCCGAGCTTCAATTAATACTCTGTCACTTGAAAATGGCTCAAATCCTTAACTTTTTATGACATAATTGCCCTATATGTTGCTGAGCTTTAAAATCCAATTTTGGGTGAAAAATATGGGGTTTTTCCCCTTTTATAAGGTTCAAAAGTCGGGTCGGGTCACTGTAGCACGCGTTTCTCCTTTGTCAGCTTAACTTGTAACGTCCATAATTCTCTACTCCGGTGTCATATTGATGAGAGATGTATTGCGTTGGAAACTAGACTCGACGAACTTCATTTTAGGCTTTTGTTTCACTTAAAAACACTTCATATGCTAAGACATATTCTTCCCTCAAGTTGGACCAAAATTTTCACACGAAACTTTACCTATGCTTTGTCCAAAGTGGTGCCACTCCATTTCTTCCACTCATTTCCTTATAAAAACTTCCGGTATACCTTATATACATCCTTCACTCATTAAATATACTTAATAATGCTTGCTCCTTATATTCCAAAGTGGTTTTACTTAACCATAACTCAAAGTACTTATGTTTCAAATTTGATAAGTGCTTCTTCGAAGATATGGGGTGTAACAATTTACCACCCAAGGTTCGAAGGGCCCGTGCTGATAGGTTCCTAAATTTAAAATAAGAAAATATGTGTGCC
>NW_026715277.1:0-20648 GCF_029784015.1 Lycium ferocissimum | reverse complement strand
TATATAAGCGATACGAATTCGGTGTCAGCAAGTCACTGAGGCGAGTCCGGATAATTGTTTTGTACTGGAGCTAAAGTTCGGACGACCTGAATATGCCATGTAGCCGTATGTTCGTAACGGCAGTATTGTCGATATTTGCCGTGTATAGATTTGAATAAGTAGGAATGATAAAGGAGGTTCTGCCAGAATGGGTACGTCTAAAAGGAAGAAGCGCAAAAAGGAAATATGATAAACAGGTAACAAGCGAGATGCGACGTTTCAAGAAGGGTTATGAATTTGGCATGACGATGAAGGAAGGCGCACACACCATGGGAATGCGGAGGCCCGTGATAGTAGTTATACACACTTGTGGAAGGTGAACATTCGGAACCGAAAAGGGCAAAATAGTAATTACAAAGAAAGGACGTGTTACGAAAATGTTTGGGACCGTCGGTAAGACTTCGAATTGCTCCAGAACATATAATAAAGGTCATACGAGGAAGTGGACACGAAAATATCGGCATTAAGGCACTGAATTCCAGTGAAGTTTTTGGGTTAAACGTGCTCAGGTGGGAGCAATTCCATGATGGGTGACCCCCTGGGAAGTTTACAAGAAATTCTGCATGTTCGGACATAAGGGACAAATGGGAGGTTAGTGTAGCCCAAGGAAAACTAGAGTATATGGGATGGCCTAAACCCACACATGTAAGACGAGGTTTGATTAGCTTGGTGAAGAGACAGAAGGTGCAACACAGCTCTAGAATTAGGATAGGCTTGAACAGTGGTTGGAGGTATTTTGTGGACTAGCGGATATATATATATATAGACGAGAAGGCGTAATGATATTGGGAAGAGAAAGAGAGTGAGCAGCTGGAAATAGAGAGATCAAGGTGCCGGAAAAAGGTGAAAAGTAAGGAGCTCTCGATATGTGAGGCATAGGGTTGAAAGGAAGGTGAGGCATAGCTTATCAACAGAGACTTCAAAAAGGGCCATTGGCACATAAGGAGCCCCTTAAAGGGGGGGAGACCATATTATACTAGTCCTGAAAAGGAATCGTAACATTCTCAAATATTAGAAAAAGAAATCTATTAGCCTGGAACCGGAGTTCAAAATATATTGGCATGTTGCGAGAAAACCTGAGAAAAGTAGAAACGAAGTAACAACGAGTGTGTCAAGAGACAGACACGAGGGCAAAAGAATAGCCTATGGCCACATCAGATCGTTAAGTAAAGATTGCGTACCAAAACATGGCTTCCGCTAAGGTGCGGTAACGAAGCAAAGAACAGAAAAGAAATGACCGGAAGGACGAGGATAATGAGCTGACACAGTAAATTAGGCAGACCTATAACACGAAGTAAGGGTTCATGAAAAGACCAAGTGATTCCATTACGACGAGATAAGGCGGACGATAAGAAACGGGCAGGAAGGAAAGAACAGCGATAAAAGGGACCCTCCCGAAGTATTGTGACGCCCATAAGGTCAGTTGAACATTCGAGGACGAATGTTCTAAAGGGGGGGAGGATGTTATAGCCCGTATTTCGTTCGTTTGGATATTTCGAGGTGGTCGCGAAAAGTTAAGGAAGTGACTATCTTTCAAATTATTTTAATATGTAAGTGGGTTATGAATATTGGTTACGAATATTATTAGTATGGAAATATCGAGAATGACTAAGGGCGAAATGGTAATAATGAGGAAAGTCGAGGGGCAAAACGGGAATTTTACCAGAGGAGTTCATGAAGGTTCCAAAAAGGGGCCATATTGGCCATGTGAAGAGAAATAAAGGGAAAAGGTGACAAATAAGTCATCTTTTATTTAAGAAAATTTCAAGAAAATGGAGGAAAATTCTAGAAAAGGTAAGAAGGGGGCATGTGCCCCTCACATGCTCATATAAATGGATATATATATAGAAAGTGATGGCCAAAGCAAGACCATTATTCATCTTCATAATTCAAGAAATTTCAAGAACAAAGTCTAGAGGCCATTCGGCCAAGGTACAAAAAAATTGGCCATGGAAATTGATCAAGAAAAAAATATTTTCCCCTAGCATTTCAATCAAATGGAAGGTCCTTAACAACATGAAGGAGATGTTGGAGCAATTAAATCATCTACTTGTGCAAAACATGTCCTAGCCGAGTAAAAGACAAGTGGAGAAAGGTATGTATCCAATCTTCTTCTCATGTGTTATAGGTGAATGGTGAAGTGTTGTAGAGTGAAGGAATAAATGAAATTCATGAAATATGAATATATAGGGTATGGCCGAATGGGTGGCATGTTGTCAAGACATGATGAATTGATTTTATTTAGTGATTCGATTGTTGTAGTATGTGAAATTGGATGGAATTCATACAAAATGTGGATGTGTGGTGGTGGCCGTATAGGGGCTGCCCTAGTTGGGTGTTGTGATGATTTTACTTAGTGTTCAAATTGTTGTTGTGTTATGGATCTTATGATGTAAAATGAATTTAATGATTGAAAATGAAGTTGGAATCGTTGTAGGTTGTTGGAGAAGGTAATGTGATCTTTATATAGTTCTTGTGTTATTATGGTCAATGTTGTTATTGTTCTTGTAGGAATGGGGAAGTGTTGGACGAAGTAGTATGTTGACCGAATCGTTTTGAAAGTCATGTGAAATGAATTGAGGTGTTGCTAGAATAATTGCTAGTATTGTTGTTGGTTTGGCCGGGTTGCATTCCCGGATTGTTGTTAATTAAAATTAGCCGAGTTAAAATCTCGGGGTGGCGCATTTACAGGGGCAATGCTGCCGAAATTTTGGTAGACAAGTGTTACTTTGAGAATTTACTTTTAGATGCTCAAGTTAACATTTGGTAAATATGACCAAATTGTAGATTTTGGCGAAATTGGAACCTGAATTTGGAGCGTAAGAAGCGGAAAAAGGTATGTAAGGCTTACCTCTCCTTTCTTTGGTATGTCTTAGATGTAATAGGCTTGAATACGTGTCTCGGGGACCACTCTAATTCTAGAAATCCGAGCTTGAATTTGATTACTATTCATTCAGTAGAATTGAATTAAATGCTTATGAATAGTCGAAAGAATTGTCTAAACACCTAGACCTTGCATGAATAGGATCCGTTTACTCTAAAACTCTCATAGGTCATGTCATGAAACGTATTATACGTAAATTTTGTACGCCGCCTCATTTGACTCGAGGTGGGCCCACTATTTCCTAATTTCTTCCTATGGCTCCATTTGGCTTATTTCCGTATTGCAGTTAAAGGAAACTTTTGGACATCATTCCGACTACTAAATAATAGTCGTTTTAACAAACCCCTTGACTCCAAGGCATGATTTTCTTCCTAAAGGTTCATAAATGTTTTCCAACATATTCATTCTTCTCCAAATCCAAGTTGTACGATTTTGAAAGTGCTTATGACTAAAACAATGACTATGATTCTATGATGACAATGAAGATGTCAGATATGAGAAAATGTCTATGACACGATATGACAGGACATGGTATGATACGATATGCTATGATATGAGATGATATGAAGTGATATAAAATGATGCGATATGATATGTTCTATGTTCTCTTAATGTTATTCTCCGTTGGTAGTCTCGCCTTATGATTATCGTTCCTTCAAGGTGAGACATGACGACCATGATTATTCCATAATGTAATCGGAGGTTTCCGACCTTACATCACTTAACGAGATACATGATTTTCTTTGGGCTCTCATGCATGCCATACCCGATATGTACATGGGTCGGGATGGGATACATGTATATATGGGGGAAATGGGAAGGGAAACATGTTTCATTGCCACCGGTCGGTGGCTTATCATCCCGGACGATATTTATGGGCGAGCCGGAGTATTTCGGACGCACCGTGGGCGAGCGCTTGTTCGCGCCATGATACCATATGACCGTACAAGCACTACGGCATCCGCCCCCAGGGGCACTCATATGCACAGGTTGCTCTATTAGCCGATGATATGTTCTATGTTTCCATGCTGATATTGTTCATATGTACAGGTTATTCCTTTACCTCACGATATGATATCTTGTTATTATTCATGCTTATATCTCTTACTATGTTGCTATTCCTGCCTTACATGCTCAGTACATAGCTCGTACTGACCCCTCTTCTTCGGGGGCTGCGTTTCATGCCGCGCAGGTGCATCCAGATGAGCTGAAGCTAGCATAGAAGATGTCCAGCGGAGTTGGTAGGCTCCACTCGTCCTTGAGTGCTGCCGAGTCAGAGTATGTGTGCCATGACGTTTGTTCAGAGTTAGAGACTTTGCAGACAAAGTCGTTTCGGTACTATTGTCGATCCGTGTCGGCTCTAGCGGCCAGTGTAGCCGATGATGTTATTATGTTTCGGGTCACGAGCCTTATATGATGTCAGATTCTACTTATGGAAAAAAAAATTCTATGTATTCACTTCTAACTGATTCACGAGTTCATACGTGCAATAAGAGTCAGCGGGTTCGCTCGGCTCCGAATATGGGGTCGGGTGCCCATCACACCCTAGTAAGATCGGGGTGTGACATTCCCCCAGAGAGGGAGATTGACTTTGCTATTGACCTATTGCCAGACACTCAGCCAATATCTATTCCTCCTTATAGGATGGCACCTGCGGAGTTGAACGAGTTGAAGGAACAGTTGAAAGATTTGCTCGAGAAAGGCTTTATCAGGCCTAGTACGTCACCATAGGGAGCACCGGTGTTATTTGTGAGAAAGAAGGATGGCTCTTTGCGAATGTGTATTGATTATAGGAAATTGAATAAAGTGACGTAAAGAATAATGTATCCGCTCCCGAGGATTGGTGATTTATTTGATCGGGAAGCGCCAAATATTTCTCGAAGATAGACTTGAGATCGGATATCACCGTGTTAGGTCAAGGAAGAAGACATCCCGAAGATGGCATTCCGAACTAGATATGGCCACTATGAGTTCCGTGTTATGTCTTTCGGGCTAACTAATGCCCCAGCTGTATTAATGAATTTGATGAATCATGTATTCAGGCCCTTTCTAGATTTCTTCATGATTGTGTTCATAGATGATATTCTGGTTTATTATCGCCGATTTACGAGACCGAACACCATTTTTCCGACATTTTATGATAGTGCTTGGGATTCTTCGAGGTAAAGAGTGGTATGCCAAGTTTTCTAAGTGTGAGCTCATTGAACTTAATTTTCAAAAAATCACATTATTTCCGAAGAAGGCATTTTAGGGATGCCGAAGATTGAGGTAAATTGAAGAATTGGCAAGACCCACGGCACCAACGTAGATACGTTTTTTTTTTGTGGTTACTATAAAAGATTTGTAGAAGGATTTGCCTCTCTTTCAATTTCCATTGACCAAATTGACTCGTAAATCAATTAAGTTCCAATGGACGTACGCTTGGAGCGTAGCTTCCCAAACGTTGAAGGATAAGCTAACTTTGGCAAATTAATTAAGGGGGCTTTGAAATTTTCCGTGTAGGAGCAAATATGGCTATGTGGTATATTGCGATAATTAATGTGTTTAGTTGGGCTGTGTATTGATACAACACGGTAAGGTTGTCGCCTTTGCTTCTAGGCAGTTGAAGAAGCACGAGAAGAATTATCCAACCCACGATCTTGAGTTGGTAGCAATGATTAATTCCTTGAAGATATGAAGGCACTACTTGTACGGTGTCCATGTTGATATCTATACTGATCATAAAAGCCTCCAGTACATCTTTAAGTAGAAGGATTTGAATTTGCGACAGAGACGATGGTTAGAGAGGATAAAAGATTATGATGTGGATATTCTGTACCATCCAGGGAAGGCTAATATGGTAGCCGATGCCCCCGCCGTAAATCATATATATATATTGTCTATATATATATATGCCGCAGAGAAGAGAAATGGTCTATGAGGTTCATCGATTGGCTAGCCTCAGAGTTCGATTGCTAGACTCAGTTGAGTCTTAGCACCGCATTCCACCCGCAAACAGATAGGCAAGCAGAGACTATACAGACCCTTGAGGATATGCTTAGAGCTTGTGTGCTTGACTTTCCATCAATTGGAAGGATCACTTGGTTGTGTTATCGAGTTCGCATATAACAACAGTTATCATTCCAGTATTCAAATGGCTCCTTATGAAGCCTTATATGGGCGGGGGTGTAGATCGCCCATAGGATGGTTTGATGTTGGGGAGAATCAAATAGTAGGCCCGTTCATTAATCCCACATCGATGTTTGATAAGTGTGAAGGTGATTAGGAAGAGATTGCTAACGAAATCGAGTCCCCAAATCCTATGCGATAATCGGCGACATAAGCTAGAGTTCAAAAAATTTCTGAATTAAAATGTTCCTGAAAGTTTCGCCTATGAAAGGAGTGATGAGGTTTGGTAAGAAGGGTATGTTGAGCCCTCGATATATTGGACCATATAAGATCATTCGTATAGTGGGTACAGTAGCATATGAGCTGGAATTGGCTTTGGAGTTAGAGTCGGTGCATCCAAAGATTTCATGTATCTATGCTTCGTAAGTGTGTCGGAGACCTTTCAAGAGTTGTGCCGGTGAATGATATCCAGGTGACCGAGCAGTTATCGTACACAGAGACTCCAATGGCTATATTGGACAGACAGGTCCGTCGATTGCGAACCAAGTATGTAGCCTCCGTTAAAGTCTTGTGGAGGAATAAGAATGTTGAAGAAATGACTTGGGAAGCAGAAGAAGCGATGAAGATTAAGTACCCGCATTTGTTCCCTGCAGTATAGGAGGTGTAGCCAGAGGCATCACTTTTCTCAGGTAATATTTCATTTCAGTTATCGTGATTGGTCGTGTGGGGCCATAGTATTGTATGTTATAGTATGTATCCCTGTGAGGCATTATTTTGGGTTGTTGCTTACAGGACAGATTGGTATAAGTACAAGAGAAACTATGCCGAAATTTTAATAACCCAGGATTGTTCAAACATTCGAGGACGAATGTTCTTAAGGGGGAAAGAATGTTACACCCCTTATTTTCGTAGTGGTAGAACTTATGATTTCCTAGTAGGGTATGCCTTGGGAATTGAGACCCGAGCCTGATTTTTGGAGATAGAAAGTTTCCTACCCCGTGTGCAATAGTACCAGCAGGAATTCTTGGTGAACTACCGGGTTAGAAGTTGAACGAATAGAATCGACGCGATCTGAACCGAATTGGAAAAGTCTGCAGACAACAGTCAAGATCGACGGGTCGTCGAACCTGTCGACGTGCCATCATTGTGCGGCATCGACAGGGTTCCGTAGCCCTGTATTCTGCAGGCGCAGGTCGACGAGCACGTCAACGGACCATCGACACGTCGACGGGTCGTCGTCCTGCTCGTCGAACAGGACCACTGAAGCATTTAATTCTTCGAGTATAAATATGTGGTCCACGACTTTATGTCTTATTTCTCTCATTCCCAGATAAAAAAACCCTAATATTTTGCTCCCCGAACATTTATGGCATAGTAGTGAAGATTTAACAAGACCCGGACCCCGTAAACCCGAGCTTGTGAAGAAGAAGGTTGTTTCTAGGGTTTCTCCAAGAATGGGAAGCTTAGGGAGTTGAAATTAAAGTGATTCTTGGGATTCTTGACCCCTTAAGGTATGTAAATGATTCCTACCCTTGTATTTGAGTTTGCTATCAAGAGCTTTAGTGATTTTAGGTAAAGAAAGGGTGTTTGTGGAAGTGATAGATTGATGAAGGGTATGGTAGTGGCATGAGACTATTTTAAAGAAATGATTAGGGATGGATTACATGTATTTAGATATATATATAGGTGCTATCATTGTAAGCTTATAAAGGAGATGCTCGTCTATGATTCGTTAAGCTTTATACGTGCTTGGGGATGATTAGTAAGCAAAGCAAGTAGCCTAATTAAGGCGTATGTTATCTTAATTGTAGATTTACAAGTTCAAGAAGTAGAAGTTGGGCGATGTGATATACGTCAAGGTATGTTAAGGTTATTCCTTATTTTTTTGGCATGATCGTATGATATGAACCGATAAACGAGTAAGAGAGTTTCCATATTACTCTATTCTTATAAGTACAAAGAGAAATACAGTTTTGATGTTCCCGTACCCCGGCTATGGTATTTTCCCCATATACAGATCTTATGATTTCCTGTCCTAGTAGTATGAGTTCAGTAAGGCCCATGAGAGGCAAACCATCATTTCATTGTTTGAGAATCCTGTCGTTCAGTTTTACTTGTACTACGCATTTACTTCCAAATTCTCAGGGGTATGAGTGAAAGGCGCACTTGACAAAGGGAGTGTGACCTATGATATTACGTTCTATGTGAGAAAGGCACACTTGACAAGGGGTGAAGGTGTGGCCTATGAGTGGTCCATGAGTGGCCTATGATGTTGGAGTACATGCATGAGAAAGGCACACTTGACAGGGGGTGAAGGTGTGGCCCGTGATGTGACAATGAGGTGTGTTTCTACTATATATATGCATGTCCATACTCCCCGACATACAGATTCAGTCAAATGCAGACAGCTACTAGTTCATATAGACTTATGCAGATAATCATTTCAGCTTATGAGATCAGATCTTATTCATGATTTCTATACATATATATACATGTTGTCTTTATGCTTTACATATTCAGTACATTATCTGTACTGACTCTCCGTTGCTCGGGGGGCTGCGTTCATGCCCGCGGGTACAGGTAGATAGGGAGGTGGTCCAGCTTAGTAGGACCCTTATCCAAGCAAGGCCGATCGTTGCACTCCATTCGATCCGAGTTGCGCTATTTTGGTAGGCCATTCTTTTGAGATGTATATAGATGGGTACGACGGGGCCCTGTCCCGTCCTTTCTACAGCTTCCATTCCAGTAGAGGTCTGTAGACAGTTGTATGTAGTAGTCAGACGTTGTAGCCTTGTCGGCTTATATTCTTTTGTGTACAGTATATATAGCAGCCTAGCCGGCTTGCACTGTTCTTCCGCATGTTGTGTATATATATGCAGGTTGTACAGAGTTCGGATGTTTCCTCTTTATGAGATTAGTTTGTGCCATTTATGGGCTATTGATGTTCAGCATGTTTCAGATAAGCGTTTAGGGGTGTTTGGTCGCTAGAGGTCAGACCCCTTGTCATGGCTCATCGGTTTGGGTCGTGACAAAAAGGATGGTTTCATCCATCGAAGACGGTAGAAGTAAGTGGGTCTTCTTTCCCAAATTGTTGTTCTCGTTCAAATACTTGGTTTGTTGCTTATTTAGCATCATATTGTTAGACTTTGACTGTTCTGAGGCGCTTCAAAAATAGAAGGCTCGTGCGGAGTAGTTCTTGGCTCCTGTTCTGCATTTGAGGTAGGTTATGGCTTATTTTAGTTAGACTTTGATTAGCAAAACGTATGTGTTGTGTAGAATTGATGGGAGAAAGCATGATTAAGTCTTCGGACATGGTGTTTAGGTTGGATAGTAGCTAGGTTGGTATGACTTCTGATTTTGTGGGCTCATCGCCATTACTTTATGTACTGAAATATGAGGTGAAGTTGTAGTCATACTGTGGCGATTCGGGATGGATTTCTATTAGGTTGATTGTTGTTGATGGTGGCTAGTTGCCCCGTTATTGTGATTAGACTTATTACATGAATTGTCGTATTGTACTCGATTCTCTTTTATTGTGACACATATCATCGGAGAAAGGAAGGAATACTGGGTTTAGACCTGAATTGTGATTTATATATTTATGATAATACGTAGATAAACCCTTGATGTATGATTTACTGTTGATGATAAAATATAGAAAAGTGGAGCTTCTTAGTAATACAAGACTTAGTTGTGAGGCGTATTTGCTACATGTGGAAGTAAAGAGGGACATAGACTATTATGTTGGTTGAGACGATTGTATGATTCATTTCATGGCTGAGTTGAACCAAGTCTTGATATGACTTATGGCTTTGTGACTTGTACCTCCACTGTTGCTTTATTGGCTTGCATTGATTTACCACGTTTACACTTATTTTTGCATTCATACACTCATGCATGATGGAAATGGTTTGGAAGACTTGTGGCATGATGCCTTGTATTTGACATTGATATTGCTAATTGTTCATAGTCCATACATACTAATGAACTGGAATACGATGAGACATACATTGTGATGTGAAATTAGTGAAGAAGTTAATATAATCTTCTTGTTGAACTTGTGATACTATTTGATACATGGTACTTGATGGTTTGAGCATGGATAATAAGAGAACAGGAAATACCGTTATGTAGATATATATAGAAAGGCACATATATGACCTAGATTATGGCTCGTGGTCTGAGGTTCGTTCTGAAAAATAGGGATACATTGATGTGGCTCGCGTTCGAGGTTTGTTCCGGAGCGGAGGTTTATACTCGGGTTCGAGGAGTGAATCTGAAACGAGTGGTACATGGATATCATGGGTCCCCTGCAGGTCATGACTATTGAGCTATGACATCAGTAGCATGTGTGTACAAAGGTGTATTTTGCCAGTGCATTGCATTGCACATCATCATATTTTGCATTGCACATCATTACATTTTATTCTGCATTATTATATGGCTCGTTCAGTTCTGATTTTGGTGTGTTTGCTGAAATGGCTGTTGTGGTATTGATATGATCATTGATTAAGTTAAATTGTGGATTAGTGACTCTACCTAGGGAAGGAACTTGGACTTGTGATTATCAGGTGAGGTTATTGAAACTTGGCAGACCTGTGGTTTAGAAGCTTCATCTTAAGCTGTGACTTCGTTATGTGATATTCTGTGACTTGGATTTGAGTGTTAAGTGCCTATCTGTTTATCTTGTTGATTTTATACTTATATGCGTGAACTACTCTTAGTCGGCCTATGATGCTTACCGGTACATAATGTTTGTACTGATACTACCTTGTTGCACCCTTTTTGAGTGTAGATTGTGCTCCAGAGATTTCATCTTGATTACATCTCTAGCATGAAGCTAGTTTGCTCGATCAGATCCGAGGGTGAGCTTCTATCCATCCATGCCACCTGAAGATCTCTCTTTCCAGATGTCTACTTTCATTCCAGACATTATTTGTTATATTGAGATATACTTCATTCTTTAGATGTTGTTGGTTAGAGTCCTTGTACGATGACTTTCAGATTTTGGGGGTGTAATAGTTAGACTTCCACACTTATATTATCTATTACTTATGACTTGTTTTATTTATCGATTCATTCACTTATCTATTGACTATTAATAAATGATTAAAGAAGTTGAAATTAGCTAATGACTAAGTTGAAATTGGCTAATAATTAATGGGTTAACGGGTAAGGGTTCGGCTGCTAGTGATAATAAGGTAGGTGCCCGCACGATCGGTAATTAAGGTCGTAACATTGTAGTACGCACTTAAAGCCATCAAATACTCCCCTTAACTTCATAAGGACTTCATGTTTACCTTAACGTTGCGTTAGTCTATTTACAGGGCAACAACTCGAAATTCTCGAGATGTAACATTCTCTCCCCCTTAGGAACATTCGTCCTCAAATGTTAGACTCTTGGGGATTCTACAAAAATTTTGCCATAGTTCCCCTGTAATATGGTACTACCATCCTGTCACAGCAATCTAAAATATATCACCTCACAGGGCTACAACAACAACATCAACAATCATGGCCACACACGACCAAGAAAGCATCAAAGAAAGTATTACATACCTGGGGACAATGGCGTCTCTGCTTGAGCCTCTTCTGGGGGTGGAAATAAATGCGGATATCTGGACTTCATATCTTCTTCTGCTTCCCAAGTCATTTCCTCTCTGTTATTGTTTCTCCACAGGACCTTAACTGAGGCTACATCTTTGGTTCTGAGTCTCCGCACTTGCCTATCTAGTATGGCAATGGGTACTTCTTCATAAGGCCATTTCTCAATAACTTGGACATACTCTACAGGCACGATTCTGGAAGGGTCTCTAACACACTTACGAAGCATCGACGCATGGAAAATCGGATGAACTGACTTTAAATCCGAAGGCAGATCTAATTCATAAGCCACTTGGCCTACCTTGCGCACAATTTTGTAAGGCCCAATATACCGGGGACTAAGCTTTCCTTTCTTGCCGAATCTCATTACGCCTTTCATCGGTGACACTTTCAAGAATACCTAATCGTTAACTTGGAATTCTAAGTCTCGTCGACGATTGTCTGCATAAGATTTTTGATAAAGCCGGCCTGTCAACAACTGGTCTCGGATAAGCTACATCTTTTCTACCACCTGCTGGATCAATTCTGGGCCTGTTAGTTGTGTCTCTCCTACCTCAAACCATCCAATTGGCGATCTACACTTTCTCTCGTATAGAGCCTCATATGGGGCCATCTGGATGCTGGAATGATAACTGTTGTTATATGCAAATTCAATAAGTGGCAAATGATCATTCCAACTACCTTCGAAGTCTAATACACATGCCCGCAACATGTCTTCCAAGGTATGAATAGTGCGTTCAGCTTGCCCGTCAGTCTGTGGATGAAATGATGTGCTAAGTCTCATTTGAGTTCCCAAACCTTCTTGGAAGGACTTCTAGAAATTAGCTATAAATTGTGCCCCTCTATCTGTGATAATGGATACTGGGACACGATGAAGTCGCACTACCTCTTTAAGATACAACTTTGCATAATCTTCTGCTGAGTACATAGTTTTGACTGATAGAAAATGAGCTGACTTCGTAAGTCTGTCGACAATTACCCATATGGATTCATACTTATGCCGAGAATGAGGCAAGACTATAATAAAATCCATGTTAATCACTTCCCATTTCCAAGTTGGAATTTCCATAGCTTGCAACAATCCTTCTGGCTTTTGATACTCAATTTTTACTTGTTGACAATTATGACACTGAGCTACAAACTCTGCTATATCTTTCTTCATTCCATCCCACCAATACATTGACTTGAGATTATGGTACATCTTTGTCGCTCCTGAATGAACAGAATAACGGGAGTAATGGGATTCTTCCATAATCTGGTGGCGTAATCCTACAATATCCGGGACACATAGCCTGCTTCGATACCTGAGAACTCCATCTGCAGAAATCTCAAATGGAGACTTCTCTTTCTGAGGAAGTGTATCTTTGTAATATCTCAATTTGGGTTCTTCATATTGGCGCTCTTTCACCTCCACTACTAAGGATGAGACAGTTGGGTTATGAACAACAATTTCTGCATTGCCAGAGTCTATTAAGCGAACACCTGGGCTAGCTAGCTGTTGAAGTTCATGGGCTAATTCTCTTTTCTCTGGCTGAGTGTCACATAAACTACCCATGGATTTATGGCTAAGAGCATCAGCCACCATATTCTCCTTTCCGGGATGATATAGGATACTTACGTCATAGTCTTTCAATCGCTCTAACCACCGCCTCTGCCATATATTTAACTCCTTCTGCTTGAAAATATATTGAAGACTCTTGTGATTTGTATAAATATCAACATGAACACCATAAAAGTAATGTCTCCACATCTTTAGGGCATGAATAACTGCAGCTAGTTCAAGATCATAGGTCGGATAGTTTTTCTCGTGTTTTCGCAAATGCCTAGAGGTATAGGCAATAACCTTATCGTACTGCATCAACACACAGCCCAACCCAACACCGGAGGCATCACAATAAACAACATACCTTCTGATCCTTCTAGAAGTGTCAGGATTGGGGCTGAAGTCAATCTATCTTTCAATTCCTGGAAACTGCGCTCACAAGCATCGGTCCATTGAAATTTTGCTGATTTTTGAGTTAGCTTTGTCAATGGTGCAGAAATAAAAGAAAATCCTTCTACAAATCTTCTGTAATAGCCTGCCAATCCCAGAAAGCTACGGACCTCTGTAGGTGTTGTAGGCCTTGGCCAAGTCTTCACAACCTCAATCTTCTGAGTATCTACCCGAATGCCGTCAGCTGAGATGATATGGCCCAGAAAAGTTACAGAATTCAACCAGAACTCGCATTTTGAAAACTTGGCATATAATTCTCGAGTCCGAAGAATTCCAAGGATAGTGCGTAAATGATCTGCATGTTTTGCTTCTGATTCAGAGTATATTAGAATGTCATCGATGAACATGATTACAAATAGATCTAGGAAAGGCCTAAACACATTATTCATCAAATTCATGAATACTGCTGGGGCATTAGTCAATCCAAACGACATCACCCGAAACTCATAATAACCATATCTAGTTCGGAAAGCTGTCTTCAGAATGTCTTCTTCTCTAACTCTCACTTGGTGATATCCTGATCTTAGATCTATCTTTGAAAACCACTTAACACCCTGCAATTGATCAAACAAATCATCGATTCTCGGAAGCGAATATTTATTCTTTATTGTCACCTTGTTCAACTGCCTATAGTCAATGCACATTCGCAAGGAACCATCTTTTTTTCTTACGAACAAGACAGGTGCTCCCCACGGTGATGAACTGGGCCTAATAAATCCCTTCTCGAGCAAATCCTTCAGTTGTGCTTTTAGCTCTTTCAATTCTGCAGGAGCCATTCTGTAAGGAGGAATGGATATGGGTTTGGTATCCGGCAACACATCAATAGTAAAATCAATCTCCCATTCTGGTGGAAGACCTGGAAGCTCATCTGGAAATTCATTTACTACTAAAACTGATTGAAGAGTTGGTGGCTTTGCTTCGGTGTCATGAACCCGAACTAAATGATAAATGTAGCCCTTAGAAATCATCTTCCTCGCTTTGAGATAGGAAATAAACCTACCTCTTGGGGATGCTGTGTTACCTTTCCATTCAAGCACTGGTTCTCCCGAAAATTGGAATCGAACCATTTTTGTTCTACAATCCACATTAGCATAACAGGAAGCCAGCCAATCCATGCCCATAATAACATCGAAATCTAACATTTTCAGCTCGATCAAATCAGCTACAGTATGACGATCACACACCACAACCACACAATTTTTATATACTCGTCTAGCTATTACCGGGTCACCAACAGGAGTAGACACCTCAAAAGGTTTGATTAGCTCGGGTTTCACCCCAATACGATCAGCAATATAAGGAGTAATATATGACAAGGTAGAACCCGGATCAATCAATGCATAAACATCATGAGAGAATACTGATAATATACCTGTAACAACGTCAGGGGAGGACTCAAGATCCTGTCGCCCGACCAATGCATAAATACGGGGCTGAGGGCCACTTGAACTGGATGCTCCCCCTCTGCCCCTACCACGACCTGGTGGTGCCTGTGAGCCTTGCCCCATAGGGCGCACAGACGAAGAAGAGCCGCCTCGATCCCGTGGGTAGGTCCCACCTACCACTCATCGATGGACAATCACGCATCATATGCCCAGTCTGACCACAGACATAACAAGCATCTGAGCCTCGGTGACACTGGCCCATGTGTAACCTACCGCACTGACTGTATCGTGGCACATGTAGTCTCCTCTGACTAGGATCGCCTCTAAACTGGGAAACCGAAACTCTCAAGCTCTGACCCAGTCCAGAATAAATACGGCGGTCAAATCTCCAACTCGTAAATTGAGGAGGTGCACTAGTCGCGGATTGGCCTGAATACCTGGAATATTGTTGCCTCTGACCCCCTCTATACTCACTGCTAGCACCTACAGATCTAGCTCTTTTACTATGCCCTCTGTTATAATCACTCTCCCCCTGTGCAGCTGCTGTTGCTCTTCCAAATTCTGAGCATGAGCTTGAATACGAGAAATATCCATCCCTTCCTGAGTGAAGTCATCAAGCGATCTTTAATCAAATGTGGCCCCAAGCCACTCACAAACCGATGCACCCGGTCTCCCATATCGGCTACCATGGCCGGAGCATACCTAGCCAATGAATTGAAGCGGAGACTATACTCCCGAGCACTCATATTTCCTTGCCTTAGATTCAAAAACCTGTCAGCTCGAGCCCGTCGGACCTCGGGTGGCAAATAATGGCGGATAAAGGCATCTACGAACTCCTGCCATACCGGGGGAGGCGCATTTTCCCTTCTCGAAGATATCCAATTATTGTACCAAAGAACGGCCACATCCCGCAGTCTATAGGAAGCCAACTCCACTGACTCAGTATCAGAAGCATGTATTATCCTCAACGTTCTCAGCATCTCATCTATAAAGCCCTGCGGGTCTTCATCCGGCTTTGACCCAAAAAAAATTCAGGACGATTTAAGCGCATAAAATCACTGGCTCTGGCACTAACGGCTCTGTCACTAGGACCCGCACCCTGCCGCGGAGCCTGGGCGGCAACTAACTGGGTCGACAATTGAATAGCCTCTATCATCTATTGGCCTGAGGCACCTGGAGGAGGAACTGGAGGCATTGGAGCTGGAGCTGAGGCTCCTTCATGCTCCTCTAAAATAGGCGGAGTGTGAGAGGTCCGAGATGGAGCCTCATTATGGGACTCACCCTCCTCTATATTTATCGGTGGCTCCCGTTCAGTCCGCCTTCCTGCCGCTGTCTTGCCCTTCTGGGCAGCTGTTGCTTTCCTCTTCATAGGCATCGCTGAAATCATAACACACAATTAGGAAAAGGAGAAATCTTATATTATGGCTCTATCGCACGATCTATAAAGAAGAAGAACGGTCATTATTCCTAAATGCCCCGCAGCCTCTTGTTTATAAGTGTGGCGTGCTTCACACCCATAAACAAGACTCTACCGGACACGGCTCGTAGACACACCCTAGGACGGAACTGCTCTGATACCACTTTTGTCACGACCCAACCAGAGGGCCATGACGGGTACCCGGAGCTAGCCTACCGAGCACCACTTGTCATACTTCTTCCAATCTATCTCGGTGGACCACTTTTCTAATTATCAAATAACTCAACCTGAATAAATGCCATTCTCAAAATAAAACTCATTACGAAGCATTCTTCGATTCCACCTCAAGCATATATATATATATATATATATATATATATATATATATATATATATATATAAAATGATATACATAATATACACTAATAAGGTCATGAAATATCTACTATCCACACATGTCTACGAGCCTCTAACTGGAGTACTAAAAATCATAAGGATGGGACAGGACCCCGCCATGCCCCAAATATAAACACAAAAGAATATACCAATAAACTGCAACTCCGGAGTAGTGGAGTGCTCCTGTATATCTGCTGATAAAGCTCCTAGGGATCTGGATCGTCTCCCTGTCTACCTGCGGGCATGAACGCAGCGTCCACAAAAGAAAGGACGTCAGTACGAACAATGTACTGAGTATGTAAGGCATGAATAATAACATAATAAAGAAATAAAGAAACGTGAGATAAAGAGATAACATGTAACTAGTCCTCTTAAGGCGAACCATGCATGCTAACTTTTACTTTTAAAACAACATCAACATATATATATATATATATATATATATATATATATATATATATATATATATATATATATATATATATATAAACTGCCCGACCATATAGGTACGGTGTAATCATCATTAGCCCGCGTCCGGGGTAACCATCTCATGCCGCCCACTAGTGGTGTCTGCCCGGCCATAAAGGCACGGTGTTATTATCATTATCCATAAGCCGCCCACTACGCCCACCGTAGTGGTGTCTGCCCGGCCAACTAGGCCCGGTGTAATCATACATAAAAATAAGCATGCATGAGAGCCCAATTAAAAGCTACAATTCTATCGGAGTGACGTAAGGTCGGTGACCTCCGATTATCTTATGGAACAATCATCATCACTATATCTCACCTCGAAAGAACAAGTAACATAAGGTGAGATCAACAACAATGAATGAAATCAAGAAAATCATGAAATAAATCAACCATCTCATAATAGCATCAAAACCATAAGCTTTGGAATTTCTAGCATTAAAATCATCATCATCATGTTCAACATAGAAAACATCTCATCTTTGGTATCATAAGAAGCTTTTAAGAATCATGAACTTCTAGCTTTTGGGCATAAGGAGGTTATGGAAAATATGGATAGAATCATAACATAGGAATCATGCCTTTGAAAGAAAGGGACTAGCCTTAACATACCTTTTGTCTTCTTAACGACTAAATGTTCTCCTTCCAAGCTCGCGACTCTACATTCAAGAGGATTCGTACTAAGGTTAGGTCATTGAAAGCATGATTAAGTTTAAACTAAAGCAACTAAGGGCTAACGAAATTTGGGCAGCATTTCCTTTGTTTCATTGACTTTCTCCATATAATAAACAACTCCCAAACATCAATAGCAACATCCATAATATCATAATCAAGAGGCTTCTTTCAAGTTAAGCATTGTCCAATCCTCAAAACTCCTTTTTAAGGTCATTCATAACAATAGCTACAACACAACACCATATTCACTTACATACAATACTTCCTCAACATCATTAATAACCCCTCAACAAGATTATACTCATAGCATACTAAGAATCATGACTCAAGTTAATTTACTACTAAAAATTATCATTGAATCCATATTTGAGCTTCATCTTCTACTATCTTTCCTCATCCAAGTTATTCAACAACCAAATACTCTTAATAACATGAAATAGATGTAAAACTCACCTTTTATCGTGTAAGGATGAACTTTGGGTTAATGTATTTCACTTGAATGAAACCCCAACTTCAATACCAAAGGAAATCTTGAATTCTACAAACCCTAGTGAGTCTCCCCACACTTGATTCTCTTGATTCTTGCTATTTAATCTTTGATTTCTCTTGGGTTTGTGTTAATATGATAGGGGAAGGTTCTAGAGCTTTCAAGACTTGGGGAAAATGTGGGAAATGAAAAATAAGAACAAGGGTCATCTATATATAAAAAGAGAAAAAAATGACCCGACCCGATTATACGGCCACTTATACGGTCCGTATAATTTTATACGGTCCGTATAAATGGTCGTATAATCCCACCATGGGATAACCCCTCTCTGGAATGGTTATACGGACCATTATGCGGACCGTATAAGTGGTCATACAACCCATTTTTTTTCCGAACTTGCTCTCGTTGATTCATTTGACTTCCAATCCTTGTGGAACCTTCTTGGCACTTATATAACACTTCATTAACCATCTAAGGAGCCCTATAGCTCCTTCTCAAGACATTTCTAAATAAACATTAGCTCGATTGATGCGAAACCTTCCCAAACACAACTTACATTTCACTTCCTTCGACGAATTTAGTTCCACCGAGTCATGCGACTTCAAAATCTTGTAGTACGCACTTAAAGCTATCAAATACTCCCTTAACTTCATAAGGACTTCATGTTTACCTTAAATGCTAAAATCGAAAAATAAATGAAATTTCTTCCGGGTAGGTGATAACTTGAAAACGGGGTCTTGAAGGCTCAATTGATCCAAGGTATCATTTGAAATAACGAAAATTTTAAAATTTCTATACTCTTTTTTTTGTTTGTTCCCTACCAAAGAAATAGGGACACAATCAAGGGTCAAGAAATTTTTGAAACTAAAGGGAGATAAAATGAAATTTGGAATTAAAAATGCACCTCAAATTTACGGATTGGGAGTTATGTATTATACGGTCCGTATAATGTTGACGGATCGTAGAATTGAACCGTAGATCAAGAGCAGAAACTCAAAATTTGGTACCCAAATTTACAGACCAAAATTTAGGGGTCGTAAAATTTTTACGGTCCATATTTTCCAGCCGTAAATCACTAACAGAATGCAACTTTTTTTGACTCCTAATTTTACGGACCAATTGTACAGACTGTAAAATTTATACGGTCCGTATGTGGGACCGTATAATGGCTTCAGTGATTTCGTATTGAACCCGTTCTCCTCGAAAATTGGATCAAATTTCTTGGATATGATGACGTCTTGGGCCCCACACAACCTAGGACTTGCACTTTTTGCCCAACAAACAACTTTACACTTGTCCTTGGAAAAGCCTTTGGATCAAACCTTCTTCTTGGGTCTTCTTCTCTAATATTAAGATATGAATGTTCTTAAGAATACCAAGAACACCCAAATGCAATCTAGGACCAAATCAAATCGTTTAGATCTAAGCTCCTTATCACTTGGAGAACAAACCCAATATCCAATTTGCTTCAATTCCAACTCAATCACCAAACCCACTTTTGAGTTCTTCAAGGCTCAACAATGAAGTATCGACTCCAAACTTGTCCAAATGAACTCAAATCTTGGTTTTAGGGTTTGATATCAACAAACTCAAATATAACTTCAAATTCGAGAAACAAGAACAAAATTTTTGGGGTTTTTAATATGGATTTTTTTGGGATTTTCTCTCTCTCTCTCTCTCTCTCTCTCTCTATATATATATATATATATATATATATATTTTTTTTTTTTTTTTTTTTTTTTTTGGAATTTTCTTTTGAACCAAGATCAAGAATGTAAGAACACTCTTCTAAATTAGCTCTTGATACCAAATGATAAAATTCTACCTATGAAAACTCAAAAACTTAAAGAACAAGAAAATGAAAAATAGGAATGGGGAAGATTAGGAGTGGAAGAAAGACAGATGGATAAATACTAGACCAATCGTAAGAAATCTATAGGCAAATGTAGGTGTGAAACCTAAACCCTCCTAATGGGATTTCAATCAATGAACCTTAGCAATTTGGAATTCAAGAATTACCCAATTTGAAGACCACAAATGAGCAACTCAATAATGATTCCAATGGAAATAAACAGCTTCACTTGCAACTAAGAATCACACTTAGAATTATGCAACCAAACAAACTATATTATGATTAATAACCTAACAAACTATTACTCTCAAGTTCTTAAAATTCAAGCAAAAGATGAAAA